>NW_009943920.1:0-17258 GCF_000696875.1 Nestor notabilis
ATATTTTCAAGGGCCTAATTAGATTTGGAACTTGACTCTGCTACAATTTTTTCTATAACCCATTTGTAAAGAACATACGTGTTCCTGCAACCCCAGGAGCATGTAGCATTGTCACAGGTATATATTCACTGTCAAACATGACCTTCTATGCCAATTTGTATGAGTAAAAGTACCTCTCCATACATCCACATTGTAAACCACTGGCTATTCACATAGCATTCATATAGATGTCATATGTTTCTTCTGCACTGATGTCGTGGTTTAAGCCCAGCCGGCAACTTGGAACCACGCAGCCGCTCGCTCACTCCCCCCCCTTTTCCTTCCTCCCCCCGCTCCCGGAGGGATGGGGAGGAGAATCGAAGGAATGTAACTCCCACGAGTTGAGATAACAGCTCTCCAGTAACTAAGGTATAATACAAACCACTACTGCTACCAATAATAATGATAAGAGGAATAACAAGGGAAAAGGACACAACCGCTCACCACCCGCCGACCGATACCCAGCCCGACCCGAGCAGCGATCTGGGCCTTCCGGGTAACTCCCCCCAGTTTCTATACTGGGCATGACGTGCTGTGGTATGGAATACCCCTTTGGCCAGTTTGGGTCAGGTGTCCTGCCTCTGCTTCCTCCTGGCTTCCCCTCCTCTCTGGCAAAGCATGAGACTGAGAAAGTCCTTGGTCAGAGTAAACATTACTTAGCAACAACTAAAAACATCGGTGTTATCAGCGTTGTTCCCAGACTGAAAGTCAAAAACACAGCACTGCACCAGCTACTAAGAAGGAGAAAAAATGACTGCTGTAGCTGAACCCAGGACAACTGAGAAACAGCAGATGTGTTGTTCCACAGTATTTTGACCTAAAAATAGCTGAACAAGTGTCTCCTGTTATGCTCCACTGAGAAGTTTTGTGCAGTTATGACTAGTTTGCTCCAGTGAACTTCCGCTGGCTTCTCTTGCCTTTGCTCAACCTATGTCCTCCCATTCCTTTTAGCTAACCCTATGTCCTGACAACAGGTGCCATGCATCATGCGCCACTGCCTCTTGCAGTGCTGAAATTAACAGCAACATGCCCTTTGGTGCAAATAAGAGAAGTAAAACCCCCAAATTACCTAGACAGGCTCAAAAACATTTCTCCTCTTCTAGAAAAAATCACAGAGTCAAATCCCTAAACTCCACGGTCTACAAGGATAAATGGTATGATGGGGAAATAATCAGATGAAGGAGGATAAAATATGATTTGTTTCACTGCATTACACCTGACAGTAAGTATTTGTCCCAGCTCACATCTTCTTTACTAGTTAAGCAGTGTTAGTTTGGAGATGTGATTGTGGATTTAAGAAGAAAATCTTCATGTTTCATCCGATTGCTGAAGACTCCACGTGATTGGGCATGGACACCTGAGAAATTTTTCCAAAAAATATACATCTAGATTTGTGGTGAGCTTGTCTGTTTATTTTTCCCTATATATCTTACTTCTTTTTTTCCTTGGACTAGACTGGTAATGAGAAGCATTTCTCTCTCATGGGGCATCTGACAAGAAGACACACAGAGCTTTCTGACATAGTCACTGAATGCCTCTCTTCATTCTCTGGCTTACATAGACATGACTGTCCAGAGACAGAGAGACTAAATAAAGGGCTAGATTTTACCATTTTTATTTTGATGTAGTGGCCTTTAAAACTGAGGAAGCAAATTGCCATCACTATGCTATTTCTTCCCAGGATTTTTTCTGGAAATCTGTCAAACTCAAATCAGACAGTATACAAGAGCAGAAGGATTCCCAGTTCATGCTATCTGATGGGTAAGCTGACTCAGTACCAGTTCCGTCTTGGGGACAGTTTTTTGTCTTCCTCCATAGCAGGAGAATGAAAGGATGAAAACATATTTTTTTAAAACAGGGAAATTCTGACCCTCTAGTCTCAACTCAGTCTCACAGGTAATGGCTGGGAGCACTAGCAGAGACACCAGGCAGAGGATCCTACAGCAGAAGGGACTGTTTCACTTTATTTTTATGTAATTCAACAGTTTCTGAGTTGTCCCTCATAGATTTTGCTAGCAAACCTTACTGTTTCTTAGGCAGAACAACTGGTGGAAGGAAATCCCTGGAGAGCTGCACTTACGGCTTGTCCTAGAGCATTTCATGTAAAGGTCTCATGGTAGTCATGACTTCTTAGGGCCAGCACAGCAATGTACAAACAGTCCCTCTGCATTAGACAGTACATCTGTCTGATTTGTTTGAACAGAGTGCAAATGTCCTTTCCCTGCTTATGCAAGCACATGGTGAGGTTCTTGGCTCAACTTTGAAGCCAGTCATTTTCATCTGGATGCACAGTCTGGGAAAAGAGCAGTGCACAGGCAGAGGCAATTGGTCATAGCTCTCTGCAGTGGCTAGTTACCCTCCTGGGTAACACATTCATCAGTAGCATGGGCTTTGCACCTCTATAGCCCTCTGCTTTCCTGATTCCTTGGGTGCTTAGACCCTTTTCCCTAGGATCTATGTGCAGTGAAGCTCTAGCAGCATGCTAGGAACAGTTGATTGGGAGGGAAGGATGTTCTTAACCCCAAAGACTTCAGTGTTAATAAATCACTCTAGAAAGAGCATAAATCCTGAGCACAGCTCTCCTGATCTTGAGGCAATTGTAAATCCAAGATTCAGTAAGTTTTCTTCCAGACTGCCTGCATTTGAGCTCTGCTTTATTTTGTCCATATGCTCCTTCTTCTAATCTTTACCATCAGCCTCCTCCTTAGCTGTGGTCGGGAGATATATTCAAAGACAAAACCCAGTGAAATACATTTGTCCCCATAGGAAAGAATTCTTCATGGCTGATGGCTTGTTTGCTTCTATAGTAACATGTATACTGTAATCTGCATGTAAATGAGTGTGCAGTCCGACATGGGGTGACATTCTTCAGTGAAGGTCACAGCACTATATAGAGGCATTGACACAAAACGTGTTTCATAGAATAAAATGGAGTTCACAGTTTGACTCAGACACATTCTCAATTTGTCTTAGTGTTTTCTGCCTTAACTTGATGGCCAAAGTAGCTGGCCAGGTGTGAGCAGGGAAGTGATCTATGTCTCTTCAATAGCTGCAGTAATTTCCCTGTCCCTTCTCAAACTCACCCCTGTTCCAAGATGATGGCGACACTGGTCTCTCGTGCAAACTTCTGATCAATGGAGTGACAAGTTATTTCTTTCTCAAGTGAGTCCTAATCTCCTGTTATGCCACAAGTACACAGGTTACTGTGATAAAAATGTACAGTCTATGACACCTGGTCAAAACAATTATTTTGGTAGTTGTTCCCTAAGGATTTGGACTGTGACATGTGAGGTGACTAAACTGATCCTGGGAGCAAAGAGATTCCTAAAGTGAAATGTGATATAGAGGGCACTGGCTGGGGTTTGGAATTCAGTACATGGTTCTTAAGATTAGCCATCTCTGGAGTTATCTGCCTTTCATTGTACTCTTCCACTTGACTTTTGAGTTGTATAGTTTTCTTAACACAGAAGCATTTCTGTGTGGGTGTTGCCCATCATTTTATTAGGCATGTCCAGCTCCTCTCAGGATTTGCTGCTTGTAAGTCAGAGTTACCTGATCTGTTCTCTTGAATAGCCTATGAGGTGCAGAAGTTTCATTTTCAACCTGCTTGTAACAGCCTGTTGAGACAGGATTCTCCTAGGCTATGTTCATTCTGCCTGGAAATAGTTCAAATTGCAGGATTTCCACCACAACTCTTTTAGGACAACTTTGTCCCTGAAGAAATCCTTCTGTCAAATTGACTATCAAAGTAAAAGGTCCTCCCTGCAGTTGTATGATCATTTTCAACCATTTAAAAAGGAGGGGATTGTTGTCCCAGTTTTGTGGAAGGAGCACTGAGGACAGCAGAGTAGCTAGTTTGCTCTAGGCTGCACAAGACGCTTGTGATGGAACAGGGACCTGACCACCTCACATAACTGCTAGGCCAGCCACCATTTATATTGTTTTACCTAGTTATGTCATGTTGTACCCGATGAAGACTTCTTCTCTGGCCTTGAAGCTGACACCCTTCCATGGCCAAAAGCAAGTTGCTGTTAGGGACATGCAAGTTTTGTACACTGCATACCCTAATTCCTCACCCTATTAAACTCAGCTCAGTACCATAGAGTGCTCCAGCTCAAAGTTAATTTATAACAGCTAGACCTGTAGCAAGGAAAAAGGACTGTAGTGCACAAAACAGTGCTGTTGTGTTGTGCCTTATTTCTGTCCGCCTCTTTCTACTGAACCCATCTTGGCGTGTTCTTTCTCATTATGGGACTATAGGCAAAGCTGGTGCAGAAATATGTTGTAACATCTGCACTACCTGTGTGACACTGTCCCCGCACAGTCTGTCTCTGCAGATTTTATCCATGAACTTTAGGCCACTTCATGCTAATTGCATAAGAACATGTATGAGAATTTGGACTCTAAGTTCCGGATTTCCTGTTCGGTGGTGAGCAAACCATGATGCAGACCTGGTCATATCTGTGAGGCCAGGCTAAGTTAGCAACTCTGCTCCTTCCAGGAGATCAGCAGGTTCCTGACCAGAGAAGAGCACTATCATAAAGCCTAGATTTATATGGATTCAGCTTCTGTCCAAGTACAACAAACTACCCTAGAAAAATTAACTTGCTTGATCTGTCAAAGATCCTATGATCTCATCAGACAGATTTCCTTGACTGCTCTCTTCCCACAGTGAGTGCCCTTCCTAAAGTTGTTAGGCTTTGTTACTGGGCAAATCCCTACAGCCTGTTCCAGGATCTTCTTGCCTTTTCTGTATCCAAATTCTCTCTTTGGGTAGTAATCAGGACTATGTCTGTGTTAATGGATCCAGAAGCATACAAAAGTTCACATATATGTGAGAACAGGCTGCATATGGGCTTCTCTTCTGCTTCCACACTGGTTTTCATTGAAAGAAAAATTCAGTATGTGGGCCACCAAGTAGGTTCATCCTCAGCTAAATGTAGGTATTGCCCAAGTAGCTGAATTTCAAGGAGACCCTTTCACAGGACCTCTCTGTGATACTTTTAAGAATATCATTTATAGATTTACCACTCTGCAAACTGTTATATTCTAATCTCTAGCTTATCGATTTTTCTCTGTGACATAATAGGCTCTCTCTCATTTTAGTGATTTCCTCTCATTTACCTTCAAGTCACATAATATAGGGCCTTTATTCACTTACAGTGGGTCTAAAATAGTAAAATCCTACTTTCTTCAGTAACTTCCAGTTCATCAGTTCAAGCCCAATTTATTTGATTATTTTTCCTTACACAATCAATCACTCTTGTCCTTTAGATATTTTTGTTACTCCTTTATGGATATAGTCAGTGGGTAGAAAGATGCCCAGTGTTTTACAGATTTTATCTGAAAGGCTGTTCAGGTGGATACACCAGCACTGATGGAAAGAAGCACAAGCTTGCTAAACAATCAGTGCAAAATAAAAAGAAGGTGAAATAGAGCTTTTTAGCATTTTTTTCCCCAGTCAAAGCATACATGAACATTATTTGTAGTCTCAGAAGCACTATCCATGGTCCACAGCTTGATGATTCTGTGTCCAAAATAGCTTTGGGGTTTTATTATAACTTTTTTTTCTTTTCACTAGAGGGAGAGTCTCTCTCTTAAAGACTAGCTCTTTGTGAAAATTATAGACTTTGTGCTCTGTTTTCACATTAATGGTTGGACTCAACCTAAAAAATTCTCTGATTCTATGATTCTGTGATTTCTTAGTTAAGTGGTGGGGTCTGGTGCAGTTACCCTGCTTATGTCCACTGACCTTTGTGGCACTTAGTTTAGTATGCTTTTTCACTTCAAATATATACTCATCCTGTTATCCAGAGACTGCCTTAAACATTATTTCTTGCCCACATGTTATAACATAAGACAAAATCCAGACCAAAGCTGGGAGACTGTTAGGTGTTATCTCCAAACTACTTAAAAAAGCAGTTGCTCAGCTGTTCATGTTCATAAAATAGAAGCTGAAATTATCTTATCTAAGTCATTCTTAGCATTTGTCCTACAGAGTTATTGATCCTTGGCTGCTCATCTAATGACCAAACTACACAGTGGACCACAAGTGCATTTCACTTTTACATGCAAGTGCTGTAAATGCTATTTTCAAAGTTAATGTATTATTTTTGGCATTTTTTATAGCAGCTTATTTAAAGTGTTATTAATGTTTAGAAAGATTATTTGGGGTTTATTTTATGGGTGTTTGAGTCAGTTTTAAACTCTCTCTCTTTATCTCCTATCCTCACCTCTATGTTCAGGCTGCATACAAATAACTTTTGGAGTCACTTGCCTTATTTTGGGTTTGTCCCTGGTTGTTTCATTAATTTTGCTTGCTCTTTAAGTCACTTCTGCTACCCTAGCGGAATGGTCTGAGTCCTAAATCGTAAGTCTTTGTGAGTTAAGACATCAACAGGATCTATTTCCAGACTGCAGGAACTGTAAAAAGCATGTGGCTGAGCCTGAAGGGTAGGGACACTCCCTTCTCATGGCTTTGGGTTTGTGCTTGGGCAGTGCCCCAGCACAGGGTGGGACACACACTGCAGACTACCCCAGGGAAGCATTATAACGCTGTGTCTCCCTTTCACCACAGGCCCTTCCCTGTTTCCACCTTTCTCTGGAGGAAGTAATTTGCTTCTGTCCTGGATTTCAGAAGGACAACCCTTCCTTTGTTCTGCGGGTGGCCAGGAGAAAGCTCCAGGCTTTCTGACCCTCCTTCTCCTCCTCCTCCAGAGAGAAATAAACATGCGTAGGGTAGCACACACACTAGTCTACAGCAGAGGCAGTCGGCAGAGAAGCTGTGCTGGGAGGTCTTGCTCCCTGAAGCTCTTGGATAACTGTCATTTATGCCACACCCTCTGCCTTTGGTGGAGTGAGAGCAACGCACAGGGCAAAGCACAGCCCTGTTCAGTGTGCTGTAAGGTAATTTGCTACCAGGCTTGGAGCAGGTGTCAAAGCCAGGTCCTTAGGGCATGGTCCTGTGCTCAGACACCATAACCAGCTCTGTAGTCACTCCAATACAGTGAGTATAAGCAAACCGAAGTTTCTCAGATCCCAGGGAAAGGGAGGATGTGGCCTTACTTTACACATCAGCACCTTGTTGAACCATCTGTAGATTCTTTTGAGTGGGCAGAGTAAAACCCCTCTGAGTGCCTGAGGTATCATGGTATGGCTCCTGAAAGAAGTGCCTTAGCAGAAAAGGACAGCAGTTTCTGTCATTTCATGTGGTTTACACACGTAGTCCTCTGACATGTTCTTCCATGTGAAGTGAAGCTTCCCACCTGCAGCACATCCAGGGCACCTTCCAGCAAAGCATGTAAGCATGTGCTTAGTTCTTAATGTGTGGATGACCCCAGTGAGCTTCTGGCATGTGCTGAAATATGGATGAGCATTTGAAGCGCTCAGCATCTCGGGGCTATCAAGCCCCACATGGATCAATCCCAAGACATTATTCAAATTGTGGGTTTCCAATTCCATGTGTTAAAAAAGGAAAAAAAAAAAAAACCCCACAACAAAAGGATCATTATCTCCATTGCAAAGACAGAAGAATTAAGGTACAAAGAGACATTGAAGAACTTAGTCAATGTCAACACATGTGTCCTCAGGGGAAATCCAGAAATATAACCTGTTTCTTTCTGAAACCAGCTCTTGTTCTCAGCCACTTTGATACCCCTTCACTGTTTCCACACTGTTCTTGTTACAGCTGGTGACTATCACCAAGCTGGAAATTTGAATGTAAAATACATTTAAATGACTATGCTGTTTGCAGATTTCTGCCTTAAGTATTTTTGCTGTGGCTGTTGTTTGATATTTGTCCCACATTTTAGAGGACAAGTCAGTCAGTGGATTAAATGACAGAATGTTTTTCATCTTATTTAAGTATGTCTCTATTAAAATGGAATATGTTTTCTACCCCCTTTTGGGAAAAAAGGGAAAAAAAAAAAAAGCCTACTCCTGTAGATGTAGTAAAGTCATGGTAATTTTCCCCAATTGAAACTCATGACTTTGTGTCTTAGCATCATATACAGCATAATTTATAAAAGTGTGAACAACTGCAGAATTGTTCTCCTAATAGATTCTGAAGATTCCAATTTCCATTCTGCCACACAAGACTGAAAATCCACTTGTGCTCAGTTATCTGTATCTTTGCCTCATCCTCAGATTGCATCAAAAATCAGGTTCAGGTGCAGGTTAAGAGCATGCATTTACCTCAGGAATATGGGACTTATTAAATATCTCTACACAATTAACATCACCATATCAATAAGAATTATCATTATGTCCTGTCAATCAGATGCTGAATTTTGCTTCGGGGAAACAAAACAATTTAAATTATAGCAAGTGCCCCCCCTTCTTTTTTTACATGCTTCTCTTAAAATTGGATAATTATGTGGCTTTTCATTAGATTCCTCTAAGCATAATAGATCATGATATTCACCCTTTGACCTTGGTGATGAATGTTTCTGGTGAAAACATGTGACAAGCAGTGTTTTAATGAGAATAAAATACTGAATATCTGTAGGTCTCACATAATGAAAGAACAAAAGCGAGAAGCACAACTACTTTTAAGGTTGCAGTGCAAAATGTTTTCATACAACAATTCTGACAGATTGGCAAAGAAACCCTTTCTTTTTAAGGTTGTACCAACAAACTTTGGTATCAGATGCAGAGACAAAGGCGAGAAAAGACAAAGGAATCCTTGTGTTCTGTGTAAACTCTGTAGGAACATGAGAAGTGGTCTCTTTCTGTGCCATCTAGGCAAGTTGCTACACAAAGCTCTGCTTTTAAGTTTCCCTAAACATCTCAAAATTTTATGTGCATATTTACTCTATGAAAGAACTATAAATTCAATTTGTTTCCAATAATTTAGAGTGAGGCTAAGCAGGTCAAATTCTGCCTTATGCAAACAGCCACACACGGTAGTCAGTGAAGTTACAACACTGGTGAGTATTATTCAGTGTGTTTATAAAGAAACATTTTTGTGAACTGACAAAGATGACATACCAGTCATCAGTGCCAAGACAGTGAGGGAAAAAGGAGGGTTGGCTAAATCAGAAATTGTTGGCACCTACTCTTTATTTTTGCTGTTTTGTGGCTCAGAACCCTGCTGCCACCTTTCAAAAACAAGCTCAAACCAGTTGCTTTACTTACTCCCACCTCCGCTGTGGTCATCAGAGCCTGGTCTTGCTGGAGTAATGAAAGCAACAGAAATGTTTAATTTACAAGATAGTTATCTTCTAGTTTGATTCTATCTTGGTTTTGCATGGGTTGGGTTGGGTTGGGTTTTTTTGGTGGGGTTTTTTTTTTGGTTTTGGGCTTGGTTGTTTTTTTTTCTTTCTTTCTTTTTTTGTTGTTTTGCTTTGTATTTTGTTTGATGTCTGGGAAATGTTTATAGTCTGAATTATCATCTTTGCTAACCAAACTTTCAGTCAACTTCGGAAGAAAACCCTTTGCTTCTTATTTCTGGCTGCGGTTCATCTTTGATTCAAGGTCAGCTGTTCCTCAGCAAGTAATAGAAATGGCTTTTTGTCTGAAATCCTGTCCCACAAAGACAGCGTTTTGCTGTAGACTTTTGGGACAAGGATTTCAGCTACACCTCGTGCCAGGTTCTCCATTGCGTTACTCCATTACTGTAGTTATTAGCACAACATTATTCTGAACTGAGGACCATGTGATGGAGAGAGAAATTTGGCCTCTTGCCTTTATTAACCTTTCAGAATATTTTGGTCTAAATTATTACTGCTCTTATTTAATAAAATGAATTAAATAACAATAAATATTAATAAGTAACAACAGCTATAATTTCCCCAGTAGTTGGGCAATAAATGTCTCTAAGCAGCTCTGTCTGAAGCCAGGCCTTCTGCTCACACTCGTGGGGAATTTGAGGGCTACAGCCTGGTCCAACTAAACAAGATGAAAAATCAGGAGATTTGTACGGTAATTTGAAAATAAAATGAAAAGCCAGTGTAAGTACAAAGTCCTATTTCTCCTTCCCCCTGTCTGTAAGCACCATGGATGATACTGCACTTTAACGGAATTTAAAGGATGAAGAAGGCCTAATGGGCATGCTGTGCCGATAAGCAGATGCATTTTCCACGCTTCCTATGGGATGATCTTGAGAGCAATCCCACAGGGGAAAGATGTGCCGTGGAGTTCCTTTACACCAACACTCGCCTCTTGGGTTAATCCTCCCCATCAGCTGGTCCACATGGCATGTGGGAACAAAGCTGCCTAGCTTTCCCAGCTGTGCGCTCTCACTCCCCTTCTAGCCCTGGGTAAGAGAGGTTGTGCTTGTGCTAATACAGTCCCTCCTGCAGGGTGTCCCTGAGCATGGGGAGCGAGCAGGGGGCTGCAGGCAAGGCTGACTTCTCCTGTGCCTCTGTGCATTCGTGTCTGGCCTGCTGCATTTCACAGCAGTTTGAATCACTCAAATATTTGGTCGTTCAAGACCCAGGCACATGTCAGCTGTGAAAATATCCAGAAAGAAGAGCACGCTTACAGCAAGGTTAGATTTTCATGCAGGTGAATCATTAAAGGCAAAATAATCTTATTGATTGTTTGTTACAGTTATCTGAACTGAGGGCTGTCTCCTAGCAGATTGAAATTTACCATGACTGATGTGATCTCATAAACTTAGATCATAAGGAGAGTAAAAATGAAGGATCTTAAAAGAAAATTACCCCAAATAAAAATGTTAGTGTCAGAAACAAGTAAATAAAAATATACTGTATGCATTAACCAATGTTGTCTGCTTACCCAGTGACTATCATTTAAATTTACCACAACAGGTATTTTGATGTTATACTCCAGTGAATCTCTCTTTAAGAAAAAAAAAAAAAAAAAAAAGAAAAGAAAGAAAGGAAACAAAGACTTTGGTCTCTTGAAACTTGTACAGAATTCTGTTACTAAAGTTAATCTGCAGAGCAATGTTGTGGCTCACATTATGCATATGAAGGTGCTCATATCTAACACAAACCCTGATACTCAACTGTGAGGAACGCTTTGGCTGGAGCTTACAGCTTCTTAGACATCAATACAACATATAAACCTGTAAGAATCTGGCCTTCATTAGTTCTGGCGTGCATGAAATGAGCATATTTTTCAAGGAACAAACCAAAGCTTATAACATGTTCCTATTACCAGGTCCCTATGTGTAAAACCAGGTTGGCTTCAATAAAGGATTGAGAGAAAGAGTTCATTACTGCAGTCATTTCTCTTCTTCATAGTGGTGACAAGAGAAGCAATGAGAATCTCTGGAAGCCATCCCTTATTCGTTCTGTCTGTCTGTCTATCTATTTATCTATCTATCTATCCATCCACCTACCTACGTACCTATCTTGTCCTAGTCTAAATGCATCTTCTACAAGTTGCTGGTCAGAAGCCGGACTGGCTTACGTAACGGGACAAAGACACACGTAAACTGTGGCAGTAAGTCCAAGGAAAATTGTTTTCCTTCTATTATTGCAATTGAGGAGCTAGGGCTGGGCTAGGAAAACATCTGGCTAGAGAGAGGGGCCCAATAACAGGGGGCTGGAGAAAGAGACCTGTTTCATGCCTTGCATTAGATACCATGCTAACCATGTTGCATCCTGCTCTGCTCAAAAAACACTGTTCCACTGAAGGAACCTAGAGGCTGAACACAAAATAAAGGCATGAACTCACCATGTAGAGAGGTCTTCATCTTGTTGCTAGGTGGGTTTCTAATGCTGTTTTCTAGCTAGGTCATGACTTAACTTTCCTGTCTGCAAGTGCTATGAGCTGTTGGTTGACCCTGCAGAGAAGGCTGAGATTGCTTCCTGCTGTTCTCTTTCCAAAAAGCAGGTACATAAGGGAAGGTTCTTGGAGAAAGAGTTGTTTCTTTTTGGAGAACAGAAGGGATGCACACAAACATTGTGATCAGCCACACACAATTGCATGGCTAGTTATAACTTCATGGATACCTGAGGTTTAGTAACATGCCATCTGTGATGTGGTAGGAGGCTACTGGATTTCCCCAGGTAGCTGATGAACCTGATTGTGCTAATATAGTTAAACCAGCTGACCTAAAGGAAAGCCTACCTTCTCATGGTAGGATTGACGTCTTGAAGGATTTGAGATTGACTGATGCCTGTGACTCTTCAAGCCCAGAATAAATAATGAATAATTATGCCAATAAATCATATAAATAATACAATAGCTGCCATTGTAGTTCATTTTATATCTTTGGTTCCCATTACAGATCCATTCCTTTACCCATTCACTAAGCCTTTCCTTATTCTCCTGTGTATACTTTCTCATCTTGATGTCTTTGGATTGGACTGTACTATAGACCTTACTTTGGGTAAGAGGCACAGAAAAAAATGGTCCAAGCAGCTCACAAACTTGTGCCAGTAAAACTCCTGGTATAGATATAATTTTACTGGCAATAAAGTCATTTTGCTGCAGTAACTAATTTTATTCTGGGAGCTGGTTAGATCTTCACGTAAATTACAGCAACAACAGGACTCTGCCAGATTTACTGGTAGGACTGGCTACCAGAGGGATTTCGAGATGGTTTTAACAGCAAACCATTTCTCTTTCACCTCAGACTCTCCTTTTCCCTCATTTTTGCTGTAAGATCACCCACACAATAAATGTAGCTGACCCGGTTTTGACATAATTTCACTGAATATGCAGACAAAGACAAGCTGTATCCCAGCCAAGAAGTAAGTGGTGGATAGTTAAAGAAACCCTGATATAGCTCAGGGAAGATTTTTAGTACGTGATCAATAAATAACAGTGAGCTCCAGGTATGTTTGTTTGTGTCATTTACCTATCTGCTGAGACAGATGTCTGTGGGATTTGCAATAGGTGGGTAGAGAAACCTTTTATTGATTCCTGTATGATTTTGGAATTAAGAGTGTTGCTATCTTGTGCAGAAGGAGAATCAGAGTGTCTCCTTTTCCTCTCCTTATCAGAATTAATTGGAAACTCACCAAGTAGAAGCTGATGTTAGGTTAGGAGGTTTTTTTCTCATTATGGGTTATTCCTTTTCAGGGACAATAAAGAACTTGTTCTCCAAGGCTTCCCTTGCTGAAGTGGCACACAAGCCCATGTTAAATGACTCTATCAGCTTCCTCAGGCCAGTCCCCATAATCACGAGTTATGTTTCATAGCCCTAAAACACGCACAACATTGCCCTTCAGCATCAGCAACACGTGTTTTTGTCAAATCCCCCTGATTTGCACTGGGGCTTAAGTCATTCCTGAAGCCTTCAGTCATGCATGGAGCTCAGCCAGGGCTGCCCAAGCCCATCAGTGCCTTCAAAGCACACAGCAATCCCATTGGTTTGGGGATCCTGTGCCTACTGTGTCCAGTAGTGCATCTTCCGTAGGACTGCCTCTCTGAGCCAGTTTTTTCTAATCATTCTTCTAAGTAAAGTTAGCAGCTATGCCCACTTTGAAAACAGTTTTGCTTAGACTAAGAAGCTGTCACAGTGCTGAGAAAGCTGCAGCTTTAACCAGATTTCATCTTTGTGTGTCACTGCTCATGTCAAAGCATAAATGTACTCAGACATAAAAGTTGTCCTGCTTTCATCAAGGGAGCCAGCCTGCCTTCGCCTAGTTCTGCTTGGTTAAGCTTGTTATTTAAATTGTTAAAATTGAGACATCGGCAGTAAATTTCAGAGAAGATATAACAATTATAAGATACAAGCAGGGCTCTTGTACTTGTGAATGTATCATGCCCTCCATCCACATGGAATTAGCCACAAATAATTTACAGCAGTTTCTTTAAGAAGTGTGCCCTGTAGTACTTGGATGACATTAAATCACAGTCATTCCCAACTGGGTCATATTTCCAACTAAGATAGATTTGATGCTCGTCAGCACCATGGCTCAGCACTCGAGGGGACTACTTTTTAAACCTGACAACGACTGAAGAACCGCACTTTGATTCCCAGTTCTGCCTCCCAGTTGAGACCTGTAAGGGTTGGTGCCTCCAGTATGCCAGGCCAGGCAGTGCTGTCACCCCTTGGAGGGTGTTTGGGTGACCACGTGCCATTCAGGTTCCACATGAAAACAACTGATGGCGGGAGGCAGGGACTCACATTTTGCTCTGGCAGCTGTGAGCAAGAGGGGTCACTGCTAAGGCTGGAAGGAAAAAAGAAGTGTCAGGTGGAAGAAGAAAGTAATATCAAAAAGGGGCAACATATGCATATATACAAGTAAAATGGGAGAGTTGTTGATCTTTTTAGGGATGGTAGAGGGAGTGAAACTCATTTTGGTTTTCCATGTGGGCTAGACTTCCACATGATCTTCACATCCCCACAGAGGAGATGAACATAAATAGCTAAGAGGTTAAAGGGTAATAGGAATACTACGTTAGGTTTTGCAAAGCTATGCTACACAATGCTATGCAAGAAGAGAAGAGGAAGAGCCATCAGAAGGTGCCTGTGATGCTGTCTGTCCCCCCAGGGAGACATTCCTTTGGTGGTGGCACATCTGCTGGGTCCCCACAGGCACAGGGTGCAAACAGAGAGGTACAGAGATGGGCAGGGATTTCTAAATTCTCTCCCACACTTTAGGTCTCCCAGCATAGAACCACAGCTCTCCTGTGCATTTTTGCAGCAAGCAGAGAGTTGTAGAGGGTCCCCTTACAGCCTATATGGGACACTCCGGCAGACAGAGCCGTTGAATAGCACAGTAAAGTATCACCAGGTTTCCCCTCTCCGCACAAAGGACTAGAAAAGGGATGGAGGCTCTGTATTGCCCTCCCTCTTGTGCCACCAGCACTGCTGTGAGGGAGAAAGGGAAGGCTGAGGAGTGATTTGTGCCAGAAGACCAGGGGCACACTATATCTTCTTAAAACACCTGTTAAAACAGGGATCAATACATGGCTCCCAGAGTTACAGTCTAGCTCCTGCCCTTTACTCACAGTAGTATGAAGGCTTCAGTTTAAGCTTATAGAAATAAGGAACAGCAATAATATTGCCACTGAATCACAAAAGCACTGTGTTGTAAGATTTAACAGCCACAGGTCTGTGAACTCTGGAAGGTGGCCTGGATGGCCCTGGAGAGGGATAAATGGGAAGGCTGATCAGCCCTGTGTTGTTGGTTTTATAGAGATAAGAAATATTCCTCCCCTGGGATTTCATTTTTGTTCAAATCCAGGCACAATTTTGGGGGGGGAAGGACACATATCTCTTAAAAAAAAAAGAGGAGGGGAGAAGGGCTCTGGGCCTTAGTAACTCTCTCTGTGCCCAGGTAGTGGCCCAGCAATACACAGTCCCATCTCATTTTCACAGAGACAGCCTTGTACAGAGTCATGCATATCAGGTGACTAACCATGTCTATAAAGGCAGGAGGGTGTTCCTATGTGAAGCCAAAAGCCAGAGGACTCTCGTATTTCTGCTCAAGCAGAACTTGTGCAATCCACCCAATGCCCTGGGGACAAGCTGCTGTGTGTTGTGCCCGTTGCATCCAGTGTGTCTCAGATGCCTTGATGATACTGTGCATGTACAGACCATCTGCTCAGCACATTCACAAGAGGTTGACCCATCCTTGATGCATCAGACAGGACAGTGATCCTAGTGCCAGCTGTGAGTGCATATCTCTTTCTTATCCAGGACACCCAGCCACCCTGAGGCATGTTAAAAGAGCTGTAGTAGAACTGCATTCTGGGCATGTCTTGATACACCAGATGTGATTGCCTGAGAATTGCATGGTACAGGTTAGGGGTGTTGACAGTAAGGGTAAGGGATACTGACAGAGCTGCTGGTGTCCTTGCCAGAGGTGGAAACACGGAGGGCAATGAGGGAGAAGATCAAATCAAAGGGATGCTGTCAACTTGGACCTAGAAGACAAAGAATAGGAAAAAAGCAAGAGTTGGGAGTTTAGAAGACTGTTTTCCTCAGCTCCCACATTGAATGATGGGACCATTCTTCTCAATCCTGGAGGCACAGGTTTTATTCCAGTATATAGGAAATTTTCTATAAATTCCAACTATTCCTAGTTGGAAAGACAACTATTGTCCAACAACCATACGAGAAGTCAAGACCATCGCAAAAGGAGCTGTACTGAGAGGTGAGAGCCTGGCACAAGCATCGTTCATCCATCCAGGTCTCTCTGGAGTACTTGCGAACTGGACTGTGCAAGCAGACCTGCTGTCTTTGAGTTCATTTCACTCCCAGCTCCCTCGAGTGAGCTTTGAGTCATTCAGATGAAGCACCTGAGCTGAACCCAGCAACTTTCACCAAGTCTTACTGTGTTACCAAGCACTCTCCTTTACTAGGTTGATTTTCCAGGAGGGAGAACCCCAAGATCTAATTTCTGAATGGCTTTTGCACCTTGCATAAAAGTGAAAATGTCAAGCCATTTTTTAAAAAAACCAAACCACTCATACAAAAATTACCCACAGAAGCCCAAAGCGTCATTCTCAAGGGAGTGCTGCTAAAATAGGCTGCAAATGCCACTGGGCTTGGTTTTCATCTTTTCTTTCTCAGTGTGACTATGACATGTCCTGGTATTTGCTTTGTGAGATAACAACAGACATAGGCCATTTCAGCAAATACAAGGAGACAGCTAACCATATCTGCAACATTATCAAAGCCAGCATAACGCTGGTCTGAGGCTAACAGGAAAGCAGCAGTGGTACACACTGGACGCATAACTTTAAAAATATCATGTCTCATTATCAGCAATGAAACTATCCAATTCTTGGTTAAAAGTGACTGTAAGTCTACAGAGGTAACACAGTGCTGCACTCTCCCCAGTGATGATACAGGTTTCTAATATGTGGCATCTTCACTTTAAAATATCATGATAACTAGGTATGGATGCTGACAAGAGTCCAAAAATCCCAGTGGCTGGCCAGTGCCCTGCAATGGGAGAGGGAAGCTTTGCTTTCAATTCTCCTGGCCTGCCTTCCTCAGCATCGTCCTTGCTCGAGCCCCACCGCACTCCTGCTTCAGCCTGAGCACCAATAAGCACATTTTACAGTAGTTTGCTGGGTTCAAAACACTTGAAACATTTCAAAGCACCTGACATCCTTTCAAGTTAGCTGCTAAAAAACCGAGCGCAAACAGAATGGGTTTCAGAGAAGCTCTGTCAATCAGCACTCAATCTGTATGTTCTCTGAGACATTCCTTATCCTGGCTGATTTATTTCATATTAAAAGGGCTGTCAATCTGTATCACAAGAACAGGGGTGGGGAAAAAAAGTGAGTGATGTCTGTGACTTTTTTTGTTTATTTAAAATTATATTTCCTGCCTCCTCCCC
>NW_009943921.1:0-30400 GCF_000696875.1 Nestor notabilis
GGCTTTGGTGCACGTTATGGCAGGGCTTAGCCGCTTGGTATCAATTGGGACCTTGCTGTTAGGAAAGTATCTTTCACTTGAGAACGGGGGTTTTAAGGGTAGCACCCTTAGAAATATGTGTTTCAGGTTAAAACGTTATGGATGTAACTGCCAGGCGATGTAAACCCTGCTGATTTTTATAAAACTGACACACTGGGACAGATCTCGCTCCAGCGCAGGAAGCTGGATATCGCATCTAACGTGCGGTTCGTGAAGTTCCTCAAGTGCCGGCGAGTTTTCCTAGATGGCTGGCAGCTCGGGAGCGCAGGGCGCTGCGCCGTGCCAGGGCCTGCCACCCGGCCGGGATGTAGCGCTGGTCATTGCCATGGTGCCATCAGGAACCTTCCAAAGGGAAGAAAAGTGACTTGCTATCTTTTTGTCGCTGTCTCAGTGCGTTTTCCTGTTGGTCCTTGCGATTGAACGTCAAAATAAAACTTAAGGATCCCTAACACAGAAGTTAAAGGTAGAGATTAAGAAGTCTCCAGTCGTGGCTCCAAGCCTGTAAGCAATTCCTGCAGATGAGCGAGAGCGCTGACACGGTGGAGGCTTAACAAGCAAATAAAGATCCACCAAGTCTCTCTCATAACAGTATTTGTTGGGTTTGTTTTATACAGCAGGCAGTCACAAGGCTGAATCTATTATTGGCTCAGGTTGCCGGTCTGACTATAGATTGTGTTCATAAACGATGTGATTTACAGACTAAGAATTTTATCTTGTCATTTGTCATGTGTACTTTCCAGTTGATGGTGCACTAAACTTTAAACACTTTTTGGGTTTGTATAATAGCTCCTTTTTTTGTTGAGTCATCCTATGACAGTTTAAGAGGGGAATTATTACAGTATAAACCATGTAGTTTATCAAACACTGATGTATTGAGGTTGAATAATTGCCCCAAGTATATTTTCTAGGTATTAATCTTCTGTGCAGGCTATAAAGTAGGGGTATGGTTTGTGTCCTCGTGTGTTGAACAAGGGAGTAAAAAATTGTAGCACTGTATAACGTAGATATAAAAATGTGCTATAGAAGAACAAAATAGTGTACATATTGCAAATACACTGCATTTGTTGTATCACCTCTTTTTAATGAGGTGCTCTTAATGTTTTCTCTTTTAACCTCTTATTTTCAAACACCATGAGGGATGGATTGAGCACTGTCTGATCTTGCAGGACAGCATGCTGGAACGCCCTGTGGAAATACTCCTCTGTTACAACATAGAAACTTCACAGGACTGAAGTTTGAACACTAATCCCGACCCTGTCACTGATTTTACATGAATCTCATGACAACCTTGTGACATTCTACTGGCAATTTTCTGCCAGGAGCAGGCTAATTGTTACCTGGCTCATGGGATTGTTGTGTAAATTAATGTTTGCGTTAGAACTGTGGGAGTATCAGAGGAGAGATTTAAGATAGTTTGCTTGTGTCTCCCTGTCTGAGACCATATACGTATGCCCCTACTGGGGACCTACCCTGTGTAGCCTAGTGAAGCAGGATTATTTATTTATATCTATATTTTTTAGATTTTTCCAATACTATCACAGAACAGATTTATTGCCTTGAGTTCAACAGTTGTATTATTTGCTTGATCTTTATCCAGATATGCAGCTAGGAAATTTAACCTGGCTCACTAATAGCATTTATAGATCAATTTCAAGGAGAAAAGGTGGTGGGGGTAATCTGGTTTGCCGGATTTCCACACAGCTCTGGAACATACATTTAGAGGAGCAGTTCTTTTACTGTTCAAGAGGTGCACTATGGAGATAATATGTGATTCTTTTAATGGTCCATTTAAGTTGAAGAACATCCCCAGGTTCTCATTTGGAGGTCTGTCAATAGGAAAGAGCAGTTGCTTTCTTTGGAACAAATATTATAGCACTTTAAATAGGCTGTTTTCCCACATTTAAAGTCAGTGCAAGATACTGAGCTGTGAGTAATATGATTATTGTTTTAACGTCGTTAAAAAATAAATCATTATCTACACAGTCTTAGATGCAAAATCTGATGTTTCTTAGAATGCCAATAATAAGAAGCTGGGGAAAAGAGGAGTAAAAGGATGAAACACACTTTAGCAAAATAGTAAAAGCTAAGGAAACAATATCTGGTTAATGTGTAGTACAACAACGATTAGTAGATAGGTCCCAGTTTAATCAGGGTTGTCTTGCAGAATATCTTGGTGTGTTTTTTAACTATTTAGTCATCATGTGTTTTTGAATTATTTGAGAGATGTAGTTATTTTGTTAGGAATGGATGGTGTGTCACGTGGACTGTTCCGGATGGAAAACAGTATGTGTTGAGAAAAGTTTGAAACCAGGCTCAGGACAAATCAGGTACCACTGAATAGATTCATCATTTGGCTTTACCTTTTCAGTTGTGGTATTTGAAGATTTTTATGTTTGTTTCCCAGTTGTATGAAAGGCCAAATTTGCAGCTCAGGGAGATTCTGTACTAGTGGTTCCCATATAATTATACAGTACTGGTTTTGACCCCAGCGATGTAATGTTACTTGGGCCTGTTTAACTTCTGGTCCAGACTGTAAACAAATGGGAACCCCCCCAGTTATTGGCTAGCTAAAATGTCTGCTTGCAGTTACTGTTTCACTCTGGGCTTTATTAGATGTTGCGCCCCTCTGAGCAGACACTTTGTGCCTCAGTTTCCACTGACCTCTACTTCAGGAGAGGGATTCTGCCAAGCTGAGGTCACTCTTGGCAGCTCCTCCTCAGGATAAGGAAACAGGCCTGATGGCATCGCTCTCCAGAGCTCAGGTAGTCAGTTGCTCTCTCTTAATGGGTGTAATTTGGATGCCAGGAAGTGCAAGCACTTGGATGTGCCAAGGTGTTAAACTGCAGGTGTCCGGAAACTTACTACGGTCTCAGTTTTGTTCTCCCCAGTGTGCCCCGTGACATTTAAAGAATGTCACTGATGTCAGGTGTACTGTCTCTTGCTGCTTGTTCTGCGATGGTGGTCAATTACATGATCTTGTCCCTCCACTTGCCAATGTACATTGTTCCTAATATTCCTGTAAACCTCACTTTATGTACTTCAGATTTGAATGCTTTCTTTTGTGAACTATTGCAGAGATTACTTGACTTCATAGAAAAATTGTTCAAATGTTGTTACTGCTCAGCATCTCCCCATGCACAGCCCACGTATTTAATTTACTCCTGTTTGCCTCTATGTTAACATCTGCTCTTACATTTCCTTTTGCCAACTCCAAATAAGAAAAATTGTCATCTCCTGAATTCATGTTGAAATTGATTGTTTAGCACACTTCTGTGGTATGTTAACATCAAGCAGATTGGACTTACATTTCAATAGCAAAAATGCAGGCACTTCATAGCTTGCTGGTCTTCTTGAACGACTCTGGCCCTTGGTTCCCATCATACTTTGGGTTTGCCCCTTCTGGTTTCTGTACTCACTGCTCTTTCTGTGTTTCTACAGATGTGGAAAGGCCTTTTGTACTAGAGGAAATGACAGCCTGCATGGGTGCCTTGATGTCTCCCTTTGACTGCAATGGCATGTAGCAGGGGTTGGGCTGAGCTCTGATTTGGTGTCCTGGCCTGCTTGGGACAGCTTGACTTCCATGGCTTAGCTGCTGTGGCTTCACCTCTGTAGAGCTAAAGCGTTTGTGCAGTGTGCAATGCGAGTGCTTTCTGGTGTGTACAATCCTCCCAAACTTACCTGGGCTTCTGAGGATGCTGCAAGGCCTGGCTCTGCTTTGTTTACACTTAGATTTTTAACCTGCTCTTGGGCTAACACCCCTTAGTATACAGCATCTTTCTGCGTCATGTCCTTTTCACTTCATCTTCTGATGTTGGTCATCTTCTGTCATATTTATCTTCTCTGGGTCATTGAGAGTATCTTGCATATATTGGAGGTACTTTGCTAATAGGAGTTTTGGGATTATGCTGCTAATTTAGGAGACCCATCAAGAGTATCAAAAATGAATCTCTCTGCCTTCCTATAATGTTTTTATTAGGATGGATACATAAACATTAAGTGTTTTTTGTTTTCAGGTTCCAAGTAGGAGCTGCTATTAGGTGTGGTAGGGGCAGAACTCTTCAAGTATTGAACCTTTTTCTATTATTTTCAAGTGGGATAGTCTTTTTAAAACTGTGAATTAGGATAAACATCAGAATAAGGAAAAGAGCAATAAAAAAGCAAGTTTTATTTTAAAATAATAAATCTATATAGAATGGTTTTATTCCTCTAAAGCTATTTGTGAAATGTTATTCTGTTAATTACTCCAATATTCAGAATGTCATGTATATCTTAATAGTTACAAATACTTTTACTCATATTAGCTGGCACAAGGTTGACAGAACCCTTATCTTAAACTAAGTGGAAGTGCAAGTGTGGTTATTATGCAGCTGGTGGGATTTTTTCTCATTTATCATTCTTGTACTCCATTTGCTTAAAAGGCAATGTAATAAAGTAGTTATCTGATGAGGATAAAATCTTGACTTCTTATATAAGAAAAAAAATAACTACTTTCTTAAACTTACAAGGTTACTTCTAATGGATAATCTTTCTGAAGTATGTAAAAAGAGGAACTGTCTTTTACTGTACACTTGGAGAGTAGATTAATGAAGTGGAGTAGGCCAATTGGCTGATAAATAATGTTCCAAAGTAACTCTCATTTAATTATGCTATTTACTTCTTGAGCTCAAATCTAATTATGATTTTGGTTCTTTCCTCTGTGACTTTATTTAGGTCTAGAAAATTTAGCTGAAACAAAATCTACCATAATAAATTCTGATTAAATGGGCATATTTAGGTCTTAAAACAGTTAGACTTGTAATTTAATTTACTTGACTGTTATTACAAAGAATTTGAAGTTGGATAACATATCCATTATGCTCTCTGTCCATTGCATTACAGTACACAACAAATATTCAATATTCCATTCTGTAGAAACTCATCAAATGTTTTGCCAGAAAAGAAGCAAAGTTGCTTTAGCTGAATTTTTATGTCTGATCTTCAGTCAAAGCGGTGCCTTGGTCTTGACCCTTCCTCTGTGTGCTAGTATGTGGAATCAGCAGTTTTCTTTGATTAGGGGAATGTTTAGGGTGTTGCCTCCAAAAAGATTGTCTGAAAAATTCAGGAACTTTACAAATGCTTTATGTCAGCCTGTGGGTGTGCAGTTAATACTGGCTTATCGCAGCTTTATGAACAAGTTCTGTGCATCTGGGCCGGAGGAAAAACCACTTTCTTATTTTGCTTCTGCTCTCAAGTGGGACAAAATCAAGATAATACAGCTCCTTAGCCTTTTTTATTCCTAATGCAAATATGTTGAACCATCCCCCAAGTTACAAATGCTTTGTAATGCTTCTCCATTCTGTTGTGTATGTAGTCATATAGTGATCTGCAAACGTTAAGTAATGTATGTTTTAATCTCAAGAATTTTTGGAGTATTTGTAGAACCAAGCTGAGTTTTCCAAAAACATCCCAACAACTCTTTGGTGTTTCCAGCAAGATACAGGACAAGTAAACACATCTCTAAAAGTGTGTCTTGCCTGTGCTTGACTTACCCCTCCAGACCCTACTTGAGGCCTGTCCCTAAATCCCAGCTGTGACCTACATGAATGAAACCCCAAGGCTATAATGATTCCGACAGGCTGTAAAGCAGGTTTGGGATGGAGAGACAACAGGGATGTGGCCATTTACAGGATTTGGCTGGAATTTGTTTGTTGGGGATTTTTTGTTTGTTGGTTTGGTTTTTTTTTTACTATATCATCAGTAAGCTTAAGAGGTATTGCCCAACTGTGATCTTGTCTCACAGCAACTATTAAGTCTCAGCTATTTTTTTCCCAACTAGGTGTTGTGGTGGTTAGGACACCATTTAGTCTGTAAACACAGTGCTGACTTTATAGTGCACCAAGATGAAGATGAGGTTAACAGGATGGTGATTCCCCCCGAGTAGCTGCTTCAGTCCTTCAAATGTGTAAAATGAAGGCTGGATTTATTAAACCTGTTTCTTATTGATCTGAGCTGGTGTCAAACCTACCTCAAGTTTTCTGAATTTAAATAAAAAATACTTTCTGCTGGGTGCTCTCGAGCTGGTGGGAGTGTTAGCTCTTTCTTGCTGCGAGGAGGGTGGTATATATGACCAATAGGGAGGTATATATGATCGGTATAGCGTGTGGGATGCTGTTTCTCACCTTCCATTCCCACAACCTGTTTAACATCTTAGCTGCCCTCTTGCTTTTTGCTTGGGGCTGTCTCTGGAAGCGGAAGCCATAGTGATGGGGGATGTGGCATGATTGTGCATGCCTGGCTTTGGGTCCCACACTCTAGTGGGTTGCCCTACTCTTTCTACGGAAAAGCCATGAGTGCCAGAGTCCTACAGTGCACTCAGTTGCCTGCCTTAGATATTTTTTTCTTCAAGAATCACTCATTCCCTGTTGCTTTTACCTCCTACCACGCATCCCCAGCAGAACAGAAGGCTGGAGCACTTTATATTTGGATACGAAATACTGTGTTCAGCTACTTTCACAAATAACATTTTGGATCTAGAGGGGTGTGAGCAATATGACCCTCTCTTTTTGTTTCAGGAAATTGTCTTATCTAAGCAAAAGCTAAAATTAGAAGAGATATGGGGAGGGTTGTATGTGTTGGGTTTTTGGTTGGTTGTTTTGTTCTTAAACTGAGCAACTTTTCTAGTGAATGAATCATGTGGGTGTAACTTACGGCACTTGATAGCAAGCAGCCTGTCTGAAGGTATATGTGAAATAAGATTACCAGTATCATTTAGAAACTATTTGGATCTACTGAAATGTGAACTTAATCTATTGTAAATATTTGTTACTCTTTAATATACCAAAATACATTTGGTTAGAGTTGGGCAAATGGAGGTAAAATATCAGGTGCAGGTTTTGAAGAATGGGTTACTGAGCATTGGAAGAGCTGCAGATGCAGTTGGTGGAGTGAATATTTTCTGTAAAAATAAATATTTTATTGGAAAATAATTTTTCCAGAGCACAAGTGGAACACAAACTAGCGTTAGACTAAAATGAAGGGATGGGATTGAGAAATTGTAAAAACATTTGAAGGTTGCTGAAACATTTTAGATTCGACTTTCTGAATTCCTGTGTTGCACATTGTTAATCTAAAACTGGATGGTTTACGTTTCCTTTCAATGAGACTTAAGTAATCTTTAGTCTCTTTTTAATTTAAAGATTTTTATTTTTATCCCTTTTTTTTTCTCCTTCCTTCCCCCTGGCATTTGACTCAATTAGTGATTTGATTTCCCCCATCCTTTTTATTTTGCCAAAAGCCACGAGACACATACATGAATCTGGGTTGGTGGGTTGACCTCAGTCAAGTTCCTGCCTTCCTTTCAGGGAGACTCTTACAAGTTTATCTGCTAAACCAGAATATTAGGCATTTCTTTGACATTACTCATGAAACCCTCATCATTAAAGGCCTTGAACTCAGACCAGTCCCAGACTTTCAAAAATTATAATTGCTTAAACAAGTTACCGGGTCTGATGAAAATATTTCATCATCTTTGGATTGGTTAGGGCAGGAAGTGTGATTCGGCAATAACAAAGGTCTTCTCTAGTTCTGGTTATATGAACAGCTTTTTAAAGACCATAGTGTAACTGAAAACATAGCACACCCCTGGCCCACATCACTGGCTTCTGATAGGACAAACAAAGTCAAAATGTGGGAGAGATGAGAACAGCATGTTGCAGAGTTTCTAATTCGGTTGTTCTCGAAGGACTGATAATTTCAGAGTCACATTCTTGAAAACCTGCTTACGTATAGTGAGAGATAGAAATGATTGCCTTTCCCAGGAAACAGAGATACTAATACCTTGAAATATAGTGATCCCAGGGGATACCCACCTTTGGCCTAGTACATGCGTTTTCTTTAGGTAGTCAGCTTCCAATTCCTTTAGTATATGTTATTTAATACAGAGCAAGTGATTTGCTGAATGATGTTAAGAAGCCAGTGCAATGGTCTGAATAAACTGCATGAAATCTAAAAAATGTTCCCTATTGCTCTTCTTTTCTTAAAAGGGAAAGCTGTTGCTAATTTATAGTGTCAAGAGGCCTTACTAACTTTTTTAAATGTTTGCATGGGAAAAGCCCATTAAGAAATGAAAATTTTGATGCAAGTAGTCTAATAATGTTCAGGAGTTACTGTATAGTATTTTTCCTTTATGATATATTCATGTGCCTGTAAGAGAAAGATTTGTTTAGGTAATAAGCTGAAGGAAGTATGAAGTGGGATGGTTATTAGTCAGTTTTTATGAAGGTGGTGGAAGTGAGCTTTAAAGAACATTCCTTCTGTTTTGTTTCAGCCATTAGCACATCTAAGGTCTCTACTGCAATAAAAAGGTACTTCAACTCTTGGTATCACAGTTGTGGTTTGCACTTGCATTTGTATGATAAACTACAAAGCAACCCTATTCAGTCATTTGGTTTCGGACATTCTTGTGGATGGTGTTGGTCTTTGAGCCCTGTCTGTTGATTCACAATTGTATCACCCTCTCTGCTGGTAAATTCTTGGTGTTATTGGGTACTTGTCACAATACTTCAAAGATCTTTGTGACATTAACACAAGCTAAAAAACCCCCACCACTCTGTATTTCTACATTTGTAAATAGGGAATGTTGCTAGGAACTTGCTAACCTTTTAGCTGTCATGCAATTTGTATCCAAAATTTGTTGCACGTACCAGAATATCTTCTGAGATCGTATGTGTTGCTGTGCCTGGTTAGATTTTTGTATGCCATTATGATGAAATAACATACTCGCCAGCTGGTGGCAGTGACAGTATCTTCAGACTCTTAGGTAATTATGGAGAGCATTGCCTTAAAGCTGATAGGAAGCTTGCTTAGAACAAAAATGTTTTTCAAATGAGCTATGGAACGGCAGGATCATACATACATGTGTAAAAAGAAATTCAACATTAAGGGCTTTGTCATGCCACTACTCCTTAGGCAGTATTTCTCTGGGATATAAACCCAGTGACCAGTTATAATTGTACCCCATGCCAGGATTTTTTCAAAGGACTCAGTTGCCTTCAGTGTGTTTCATAAACTGTGAGAGAAGGTTGGAAATTGGTGGAAATGCTTCTGATATTTTTCCTGGAGAGGTTTTGCCAGATGATCCTTCAGAGAACTGGGCAAATGTAGCTTTTCCAGAAGGAGATAGCCTTTGGGAAGGATGGGCCTTTAGGAACGGCCTCTACAAGTTGCCCTCACCAGGAGGGAAACGCTGTCTTTGGAGGGCTTTGCTTACCGCTAGCTCTAGCTGTCCCTGGGTTTTGCCATCCCTCCTTAAAGGGAACCTCTGTTGCAAAGGAAATACATGATGAATGTAGCTTTGGGTTTACATCTTCCGGTGTATTCTCATATTGATCTGAGTGATCTGTTTCTCCTCATCCTTTGAGCTGACTCATGAACATCAGGGAATATAGAGAATTTTAAGTTGCCAGCTTTTGTACTAGAGATGGGTGACCTTTGTTTGCACAAGGAGAAACCGATGCCCCATCTAGCCAAGGATGATGATGCCTGATCTTAACAAGATAGCATTGCTTATGTTTTCAAGAACAGACATTTTGGGAGGTTGACCCTCTTTATTGCTTAATACAGCACTTTTAATGTGTGATTTGGAGGAAGATTTCTTTGACTGATGGAACATAGCTTGGTTCAGCTGCGGATAGGCTGTTTACATGCTGCAGCTGTAAGATTATCAGTTACTGTTAATAATTTCAGTTCTTGGTTTTTCCCCTGAAAATGGTTTGAAGGATGTGTTTATTGCCATTACTAATCAGAGGGACACTTTTATGGGAACATCCTTTCCAAGCTCAAGTTGTCTTAACACTGCTACTGGGTTTTACGTAACAGCAAAGCCATATTTATGTTCCCAGTGATTCACAGAAGGGCACTATCCCATTCGCTTAGGCTTGTGCTGGCTTGCAAATGAGATAGAAGCAAGATATCTTGAGGGAAGCTTAATGCTGGTGTTTCGAAACACCCGTTATTTCCCATTTAAGAAAAACAAACCCCCTAACCCTGCTTTTGTTAACTGCGCGGCTGGCCCAAACAAAACCTCTTTGGCATGGGGACCCAAGACGAAGCACAGTGAAGCTGAATAAAATCATAGTTTGGATTCTGTCTCTTGAGCTTGTTCATCGCTCTCTGTAGAGCTGGCTGTGAAAGCTGCGTCTGCTGACCTGGCTGCTGAACAGCAGCTTCAGCAAGTGGCTCTAGCCTCTGCAGCTGCTTCTCCCATTGCCTTTGCTCTCTACACCTTTTACAAAAGCCTTTCTTACTCAGCCCTGGCTCTTTGTCCTGCTGGGAATGGGGGGGTGCTGGTTTCGTGACATAGCCTAGGCAGGGTGGCTGATCTCTGTCATTATCCTCGCTCCCCAGTCTGGAAAACCGGGATGGTAGTATATCCTTCCTTCCACCCTTTGTGTGTCTTATTTATTTAGACTGTAAACTTTTTAAAGAAGGGACTTTCTCTGCCTAAAATAATGCTGTAGTGATGTTGGCAAGAAGCTTGTGTGATAAATGTAACTTGAAAATGCTTAAACAGGGGGTTGTCAAGTGGAAGGAGTTCGGTTATCTCTCGCTCTTCTTACATCATCTGGTTAATTGCTTTCTTTGCTGCATCCCTCCATATTATCCCTCAATATGTAGCTTACACCCATAGGTGACTTTGCTTCACCACTGGATTTGTCCCTCCTGTCATGTAAGATCCATGTGCGATTTAGATGCCCCAAGCAATTGAGAAATGGGATGGTGGCGGCAGGGGATTGCAATGCCCTTAAAGAGTCTGGGAGATCATAAAATGCCTTATTCTTTCAGATTTAATCACGAAGCAGGCAGGTGAGCAGCCCAAGGGGGAATAAAAAAGAAAAGGAGGGTTTGACTGTCACACCAAAACCAGTCTTTTCTGCAGATGGGGAGTTCATTAGGGTTTCAGCTGGCAATCATTTGCTCTCAGTTGCTTTAAACTGAGAGTTGTAAGAAAGTAAAGCAGTGCTGAATTGCATGGTTAATTTGACATGGGTTTAGCAAGCTCCTTCTTATAGACTGAAGCCTGTGGATCTTCACCGCGTTAAGGCTTCTCCTGTGTACGGGTGGCAGGGCAGGCCTAAAGAGGGAGCAGGCATGATCTTCAGCATGAGGAAGAGACATTGACAAAAGCCTAACCTTTCATCCAGGCTAAAAAAGCCTAATGTATTTTTTACTGGCAGCTTTTCATACTGTATATACAGGCCCTGAAGAAGATAATGCGAGAAGCTGTGTTATCTGTATAACACCGCTCCTTTCCCTGCCACATCTTAGGACAACGTTCCCCACCCCCCAGACCTAAACGCCACCATAAACAGTAACTAAATGCCAGCCTCTCCAAATGCAAGCGTGAAGCAACAAACAACAGTGACCAGCACTATTGCTTTCTGACTGTTTCTTTTAAAATTTATTTTAAAGGAAGCATATGACCACAAATGGTGCTTATTTTAAGCACCACAAAAAGTGCCTTTTCAGTGCTCTTCCAACCTGGTGAATAAAATGAGCAGGGAGAAAAGTCTGCACGGCGTGTCACAGTAAGGATTTCAGGTGCAGTGATTGGCATCTAAGGATAGAGCTGAAAGAGGAAGGATATCTGGAGCCTGA
The DNA here is from genome assembly GCF_000696875.1 of Nestor notabilis. Classification (NCBI taxonomy): domain Eukaryota; kingdom Metazoa; phylum Chordata; class Aves; order Psittaciformes; family Psittacidae; genus Nestor; species Nestor notabilis. Next base: position 11,674 of record NW_009943921.1, read on the forward strand.
CCCATTAAAACCTTCAAGAAGAAATCACGCCAACATGAAGTCATTATAGAGCATTCCTTCAGAGGGAGTTAATGTGATGAATACAGTGCACACATAAAATTATTTCATGTTGTATTATATTTTGAGTAGGTTGCAGCTGTGAATGTGCCTACAAAGAAATTTGTACATTGAGCTGTGTGCTCCTGTTGGTTGGGTTTCTTGTTTTCTATTTGTACCTTACCTAGATTGAGTGCTTTGGCTTTTGTACCAAAATAACTCCAGTTCCAGAATCTTTGAAGTCTAATAATATATCTAGAACTTTTATCAAAATGGGGTTCAGCTCTTTCCAGAGACGTCTGAGTACTGCTTTGTGAAAATACCTCTCAGTAAAATACAATATAAACTGTATGTAGTGTGAATTTTATCCCTCTTAGAAGGGAATTTCGTGATCATTCCACTTGAGTTCTACTGCTGTTAGCTGGTGGATTAAGCAAATGGAATCGTCAAATACTTAGTAAGGCATAAGGAAAGCAGAGTAAGCATCTGTTCTTATACTATTACTTGTGTAGGAAGTCAGTTCTAATTAACAGAGTTGTAAGAAGGAAATATTTGGTGGGTGAATCTGTTTCCGTATACTCTGTTTTGAAAGTATTTAGTTTGATTACATACCAGGAGTTGTTGTAGGACATATAGTGAATCTGCAGAACATGAAATTACTGTACTGAAAGAAAATAGAGAAGGCCTCAACCTAGAGATACATTAGCTATTGAGAGCCACGACATCCCCTCTGACCCCAGAGAAAGTGAATGCATTATTGGTTATGGTGATATATTATAGTTTTTTGTAGCTGAATATGAAGTGCATACAGGAAGTTTGGAGCAGGATTTTGGCTGGGTGAAATACTGGGAAATGTAGTCATCAAAGGAAATTTTAATAGAAGATCTATTTTTCATAGAAGATGAGACAGTGATTTGAAGAACTATCCTCCTCTAGTTTATTTTCCTGAGGAATCAAGGCTTACGCTGACACTGTGTCTCTGTCTCCTTTCCTGACAGAGCTGTCAAGATCTCAAGGATATTAAATGCCTGGGAATAGGTGTTCAGAAGCAGTGTTGTAATTGCTTCAAGGAAAGGCTGCAGCACAAGTGCATCCCCCTGTAGAGACCAGGGACTTCCTATGACTGAAGAAGTCACACGGGCAGTAACTCCAGCCGGGTCCATGTTTGCAGCTCACTGTGCCACAGGTACCAGCATCCAACAGGAGTCTGCAGAGCCTGGAGAAATGTGGTTTGGGTACTGCCCTTATCTGCATAACAGCTCCTTGCTTTTTTAGCATTGTACAGTAGTTAACCCTTGTGGTATTTTAAAACCTCACTGTGAGATATTTACCTTGATATCTGATAGAAACAGATACAAATAAAATGGTTTTCCTTACTCTGAGCATTTCTGAGTGTTTCAGTGTGCTTAGACCTCTGCCACTATGATTAATACTAACACTTGATACTGCGAGGTGTTTTAGACTGGCCACATTAAGACCACCAGTGTATGCTTGTCTTGGGCCCCAAGAAGTGCACTTGGACTTCTTTCAGGAAGATAGGAATTGCTGTCTTCAGCTGGAGAAGCAACTGCACTTCTGAACAGATGTAACTCTGGATCCACCTGTAGGAAGGCCTGTTTTGGCTGGAGAGGTCCAACTGTATGTGCGTTTGGTGTTGGTTGTCAGGTTCATGATTTGGGGCATTGCTGTGCAGTGATAACAATAAAGCCATTGTCACCACTAACATTTTCACTTTCCTGTGTTGCTGTGGTGCTCATTTAATTGTTTTTGCAAGAGTGGTAGGTTATTGGAACCTTTACATGTGCAAACCATGGGGAAGACAGGAATCTCTTGTTTTGAATTTGTTGTTCCCATAAATGATGGTAATGAAAACTTGGTTCATTGGTGCTGGCAGTTGGTATCTACTGGAGATCTATTATACTTCTCAGAATCACTTCCCCCAGTCAAGGCAGTACTACTGTTTGGTTTTTGTTTGTATCATGTATTTTCTGGAAGGAGGAGAGCACTATTGTGTGTTTTTTGAGGGTGATTACAAACATAAAATAGGTTCTCTTGAGAACACTTTGTCTACGCTCATCACAATTGGTAATTGTTTTGTGTTGTATAAGACTTTACATGCTGCACTTCTTATTTGGCTGCATGTGTGTGAACCTCAAAATGGATTCCCACCTCCAACCTTTTATCATTAATGTTTTAAAGGTGAATGAATCCTAGAACAAAGCATAAAACTTATCTGAACTCGTGTATCACCAGATGATGAATGTTTGCCAGATTGAGGCCCATTTTTTTCACCCATTTTGGAAACCAAGTTGGTTGCAATTTAGTGGATGTCTTCTCCTCATAGGACCTGGATGAGGTAGCTCTCAAAAATGAGAAAAAAACCCAACCCCCAAAACAAAGACCCAGTGTCCAAAACAATTATTTTCCGTATGTAAGTGGATTAAAATAGTGTATTTGTATGCGAAGTGGGTGTCATCCTTTTGTGCCGAGTCCACTTGCCATTCCAAAATGCCAAGGGAAAAGGAATCTATAACCCTCACATAGCCTATTAGCAGAGTGCCTTGAGGTAGACATGGGCAAGACGGGTGGAAAAAATGAGGCTTCAGCCAAGCACTTTCTTTGTAGGTCACTTATTGTAGTTGAAATTACAGGGAGCACAAGAACAAGCGGTCTATTAGCAAAGCCATGAAAACAAACCATTTGCCACTTCTAACAATGTTGGACCAAAATATGCCTCAAATTTTAAAAATAAGTGAAGACTTGGCGAAAAATAAGACCTAGGTTTATCTGCATTTCATCAGGTACATGGCGTCCTGGAACCTAGCCCACTGGCAAAAGCACGGGGAGTGTTATCCTTTGCAGCACTGGGAATGTTCTCTGCTGAATTTGGCGCCAATGACCGAGCTTTGCTTGTTAGCTGAAGTTCACACAGACTCCTTGCCAGGCCTGCCCAGAATGCTGTCTCCTCTGACTTCCTGTGGTCTTGCATAATATTTCCTTGCTTCTTGTATAACTGCGGCTTGCTCTGGTCACTGCCCAGTTTATACAGTTGACTTTTTAAAAGGCCAGTCCTGCAAACGTGCGGCTGAGCCATGTCAGAGGCAGGAGGTTTCCCGGCAGTGACGCTGATGGAAGTGCCCTTCCAACGGGGAAGCCGTCAGCAGGGTGGGGGTTTGTGTGTATGGAGATGCCAAAATGTCTGAAGGCAATAAAGTTGCCTGCCGCAGCCTCGTGATGAGATAAGCGAGCGGCACGACTTCAGATTGACTGTGCCTTTGTAATACGCACTGCTGTTGCTCTGATTTCTGTAACAAATATAGGTGTTAACCAGTGGAGGGAAGCACCGTGGGCTCTGTATCAATGAAGGAGCATGTTTTCAGAGCACTATGAAATTCTCACTATTGCTAGTAGTCACTCAGTTAAGAGTCCTTACATTTTCCTTGAAAACATGCTCCAGGTATCTGGAGTATTGATTACAGCAAGCCAAGGCATTTAAGAAAATAGTTGTTTCTTTCTGCTGCTTTTTAATGCTTCCACACAAGTTGTTTCTGCAGTTGTCTACTGTTAAAATATGCATCAATTTTGTGTTTACTGTGGAAGCAAGTGTATGTATTAAAATTTACCATTGATTAGCCTGGATTACTTGTATATATGTTTTGAAAGTGAATTTCATAGCAGTTTGTGCCATGTAACTGCATTTATACTGATTATTTTTAAACCATTTGTGTTCGTCCATGTATTTATACATAGAACACTGCACAATATCACAGAGCTTTCCCAGTAACTCATTTTCAGAAAGACACTTGTCTAACATGACACTTCCTAGGACCACCTTTTAAATGCACTTTTTGAGCTGTTACTCGTGTTCTTTGGCAACCCTGTTCCTGGCATGGTTTTGAAAAGCTGAAGAGTAGAGATTACATAGTTGCTTCCATAAGTTTGTAAACTTTACTCAATAGACTGTACTGAGTTGTGTGTTAGTTCTCAGATCCTGTATGATCTTCCAGTTAAATACTATTTATCTGCTGTGAAGAATCATTTTAAAGGAAATGCATTTTTAGAATAATTTTAAAGGAAAAGCATTAGCATTGACTTAGTCATCAGTTATGTGAGATTTATGTTTAAATCATCTCATGCTGTAATCTCTTCCCCGAATCCAGGTTTCCAGTTGTCATAGTAACTTTGACATCAAAAAGTTCATGCTGCCTGCACATGACTTTTTATAATACTGTATTAATCTGATTAATGGAAAATACACTTTTACTGGTTAATGTGTGTTATGAGGCAGGTTTTCTGGTCATTTAAAAGTGGTTTATTACCTTGTATTCCTCAGATCAACATTTTAATTACTGCAGTCTAGCTAATATAATGTTTGGAAAATTGTCAAAGTTATATAGAGGTGATATTACTGACATCTAGCAAACCATTTTATAGTATTGTGAATACCAACACTTCTGGGGGGGCATGTATTAAATATACTTGATTTTGACAGAAGCGAAGCCAGAGTTCCTAGTATGGCTTGACCATGCAGGTCTAGCAGCACAGATGCCAAATAAACCAGGTTCACCTCAACATGTTTTTGCCGGTGATGAAGAAGCCACTTTATGTGCCAGACTCAAGCTTGCTTCTCACTGATGGGTTTGGAGTCTTCAATAAGCCATATATATGAATTGTGTGATGCTAGGTTGGCCCTTACATTAAGCAAGAAGCATAAGAATTACAAATGGTGTTGGGCTGAGCATTGCTTAGCCAGCTAGCGAATGCAGTTCACAGTCAAAAAAGAGGGATTTCCCCACTAAATGGAGGCAGAGATAAATATTAGGACCCAACATTCTGTTTCATTTTAAAAGTATTTGTCCCTTCCATGTAAATAATCTGTGAGCAGTTTTAACAGAGTTCAGAAAAAATGTTTTGTCTTATAAAGATGGGGAACTGGAAGTTTACAATTTACTCAGCATGTAGAATAATAAGGTTGAGAAACTCTTTTCCCAATGGATAGGATGAGTCTTAGTATGCGTATCGGCAATGTTAGAGGCACACATGCTCTCAGAATCCAAAGGTAGCAAGTGTTGAAGAGGTCCACATTCACATACATGGGCATGTTCTTCTTGCTCTTCTTTTTTACTTTTTTTTTTTTTTTTTAATTTTTATTTAGGAACGTGAAAATGGGCCCTGCAGAAGGGTTAGGGGTTTAATCCTCAGCTGCACAGGCAGGCACATACCCACTGCATTCAATGGGGTTTTGTCTGAATAAACAGCTCGGGATTATGCACTTGTATACATATCTAAATACGAATCTCAGTCAAGTAAACAAGTGTGTAGCTGTACACAGTAATCTGCTTTCCAAGCTGGGGAACACCCTGTGTAGCTTGAGTGACTGAGTACATGGCCACGTCTCAAGCTCCATTTGAGCTCATGGTAAGGCTGCTGATCACCACTCCACATGCGTCTCACTGCAGGAGGGGAGATATCTCGGAGGGGTACAGCAGCCTCCGTCACTCAGCTTTTGGTGCAGTGAGATACTGCTCTCCTTTGAAGGGCGTGTTAGAGCAGATACACGCTTTCAAAATGTCTGTGCTCCCAGATAAAGACAGAAGGGAGCAGCTTGCCTAACGCTGGATGTTTTCAGCCCTGCATGCCTGCCCTTTCCTGAAGCTGAAGAACTTCTCAGTGTTTCTCAGGCTGAACTTTTACAGGAGCAAGAATAAACCTCTTATCTATGGAAGAGACTGTGTAAAGACTAACTGGAACCTCCAGAAATGAGGTTATGACTACCGTGCCAAAAAGCATTAGAGCATTTTTCATGAACTGCATTGTGGAGCTGACAAAGTGAGCATCATCCATAAATGTTTTCATAGGTCTTGCACAGAGATGAATGGGACATACACCTGCCTTTCTTTACATACACCTCATATAGGTATCACAGTTGAGAAGGAGTTGCTGATATTTTATTTTGTTTTCTTATCGTTTTAAGTTTTTCAATGAAACTTGCCCAGAGGCTGTAGTCTGACAGGAGGGAAGGCCGGACTTGTGATGTCAACACAAAATGCGCCACATCTCGGGCAATATTGTGACTTGTATGCTGTAATTAGGGAGCTGTACATGAGGCAGTGCTGTAGGTGTGTAATAACAATTTTATTGTATACTCTAAAATCCGGTCTTGCTGAGTGCTGAGGACCTTAGGAGTTTTGGAACAGCTTCTCCTACTGTCGGAAGTAGTAATCTGGCATACTTAGCTTCTCAGAGGATAGGTCTAATAACAATTAGTACATTTATATGTTTAAGTATGCTTAAAAAGCTTAAATGGATGTGGTTTGAAAAAGTGAAATGAAAGAACAGTAAAAGTAACATTAAACCCCAGCATATGCTATGGTGAGGAAGTGTAGTCTTAGCCATGCAACAAAAAATAGAGATCTGAAAAGGTCTCTGGTTGTCAGATCTGACAACCAAGCAGAAGTGGATATTAAATGTTAACACTAGTTATGGTGTGCTGGTTTTTGTTTGCATTTTTCAAAGCATTAGGGAATTATGGTGTGTGTTTGTAAAAATTATGAAAATGCAACTTTTGGAAGTGTCAACATGTAAGTCCCAGAAAGAACGATGACATCTTATGCAGTTTTCACGTTTCAGTTTCTCTAAACGACGACAACAACAAAATTTGTTTCATTTAATAAGTAAGGACAGGAATATTTTTGAAACAAAAGCAAAGAAAAGCTTAATGCAATGGGAGCTGTAACAGAGGACAAGAGGTATGTTTTCTTCTGCTGGTGCTAGTGCTCCTGCAGGCCTGGTGAGCTTGTCTTTTGGGTGGAGGTGGTGTATGCAGCACCAATGCTGCCTGGGGGCTGGGGAGGGACAAGGGGCCTCTGCCCTTTCTTCGGAGTCCTATTCACCAGCCTTGATTTCTCCTGAGGAGGCTACTGTAGGTTGCCTGCTACAGGGAAGGGCTGGTAGGACAGGACCATGAGCTGTGAAGAAAGCTGATGAGCAGTTTCAAGCTCTGAGTGTCATGCTGGCCTACTGCAGCATGTATTTTCAAAGTGTTTTGCTGAGGCTTGGGTATACGCTAGGCTTCAGTCATCAAAAGCAGCTCTAGCCACTAGAACAGACTAGGGGATTGCAGAGATAAGATACTAGCCATGGCTAGCATCAGTTCCTGATCACTTGGAGCATCAGTAGGTTGCAGACTTACACCCTTGGAAAGCAGAGAAAACAGCATTTTTAGAGCTCTTTAGAAGTCGTCTTGGGCATTGAATAGGAATCACAAGCAAACAGATTTTTGCAAGGATTGTGGGGACCCTGTTGTTAATTCTTGCAGTAATGATTGAACTGTTTTCTTATTGCTTAAAAATTGGTGATCTCATTTGTTTGTCACTGTTCAATCAGTGAAGCGAAATACATTGTAACAAATTGCAGCATGGGAAAATAGTAACATAGTCTATTTCAGGCAACATTTGAAGACTGGAAACAGGTAAAATGAAAGGTGAAGGTTAATGATTTAATAACAAGGTCCCAGGACTGTGCAGTGTGTATGGAAGGCAGCAATTTACATTTGCTTCCTTTAGGGTGACTTTATTGAAGAACTGAGGGCATTTAGCATATGCTGATGTTGAGACTCTTCTATACATCTGTTGTTATTTGGAAAGTGTAAAATCTGTGGTAGGCACTTGCAAGATACTGCAGGAGGACCGAGGCACTGACAGACGGGAGAGTGCATATGTAGGCCGAGTGTGATGGGGAGAAGAGATGCTTATATGCACTCCAAAAAGCTGAGCCAGGTACCAGAGTGGTTAATGAGGGCAAATAGGCCCTGTTTAGGAGAGGGGTGTTTATGTGCTACATAGAATTGCATATACAGCAAACAGCCTTAAATATATTTTGTGGTTACCACTACCTATATACAAAGCAAAGCCATAATTACAATGCAGTTCTTGTTTTTTGAAACATCATCGTGTGCCGAACGAGTTGTAGATATTTGTAGGGCACTGTAATGTCACAGATCTCCTGAGTGTGAAAAGGATAGGTTTACAGGTGCCAGCTATATTCACAAAGCCAGCTGAAGCTGAATTCTCATTTGCATCATATTGTGAAGACTTTGACCTTCAAGTATTTGACGAAGGCTTCTGCAGCACCTGTGTGCCCACAGCAGATGTCACGGGTGGCGGGTGGCGGGAGATGGGGCAGCTGGTGAAGCAAGAGACTTGCGTGCTCTTTAGCTCTCCCCTGATCCTAGTAGGGCTGTGCAGTACGTGCAACAGCATCATTAATGTCCCTTTGTTCTTCCTCAGCACTGTATCAACAGCTGGGGGCAGAAAAATCTCAATTTAACAAAGTTGAGAGTTTGCTGATGATGACAATCTCTCGTGGAAAGTCTCAATAGTTTCTCTTTGCATTTTTGATCACGATGTTAGCTCTTTCTGGAACACTCTCCAGTATATTGGCTCCTCTGTGGTTTGTGGGGTGTGGTTTTTTTTATTTCCAAACGTTTAAGGAAAAGATTTTTTTAATATATTTATTTTATTTTATTGGTCAATCTGAGACAGTTTTAGAAGAGAGAGTCTTAACTTCAGTTGGAATGATGATTTCCTAGACAGTTCAGGACACTTGTTCAACAGCCTTTCCTCTCCTACCAATGTCCCTGCTGTTGTTTTATGATAAATTACAGACATGAAATAGTATACAGGTCAGAGGCCTAATGTTAGAGCCAAAGGCTTCAGCTTTGGCAGAGTGGCCAAGCTCCCACTGACTGTATGTCCCCAGGATTCCCCCAGGTTAGCCATAGCGTATTGAAATTGCTCCATTTACTCAAATTATTCATTGGACTTTTACTCAAAACAGAAAAAGTGAGCATCCCCAAGCCCCATTGTAATGCTTAATAATAGTTCACTAATCATTTTAATACGTTAGAAGAAAATCCACTGTTTATGACAATATGTCTATATGTCTGCAGTAAAGGATTTGTTTTGTCATCCTTTCACAGCATTAAAGAGTGTAAGAAGCACTAGCTTTTGCAGGCATGAATAAAGAAACTAATTGAAAATGTGGAGATTTCATGCCTTTGCCTGCCCTGTTCAATACTAATGGGGCTCTATGGGATGTAAATGGCCACAACACTTGCTGTTATATATAAACCCAATTTGGGGAACTTTTAGTGTTTGTTTTGCACAGTGAACCTCTGGGAAAGCTTCAGCATTTGACCTCTGTAGTGGGTTATGACAGGGAAGAATCATAAGAGCTCGATTTAGACTCATCTGTGGAAAGCTGGGTAAAAATATTCAACTACTATGTTCTTCCTCCTCCCCCATCTCAGTAAAGGTCCTCTGAAAATACATTCTCTGTGAGTTCATTTTTATCATTACTTTGGGGGTCGTGTAGCCAAGCCTTCTATTAAGGAAATGATTAAATTAAGTTCATGTTTGTGCTTTGAAATTGCCTTGGTGGTAGTCCAAGAAGTATTTTCTTGCTCTTCCAAATTTCCATGTGCTCTAATATTAATCTATTTTCATCAACGTGACCTGCCCCAGCAGTAAAATTTGTTTGTTATTGGTCCTGTAATGATTGCTGAAGGGACATAAAAACTGAACAAAGTTTATTTTGTGCTTTTAAAAAGCTTATTTGAAGAAAAATAAAAGTTCTATTAGAAAACGAAATGGCATTTGATAGTATCAGTGGCCAATTTGTCACAAAACTGAACAATCATTAAAGAAATTATGGTAGCAGAACTCTTTAATTTTGCTTTTACAAAGTAGAATATTCTTTCTTTGAAATACTTTGTCACTAGCTTTTAATTTTGCATTATATGTTAATAAATGTTTATGCTTGGGTTGTGGTGGCAATTTCAGGCTGAACAACCAGTAATGACATTATTTGTTGCTTTTGAGAAAGAATCTTTTTATGTGGTCTTTGTATCACAAATTAAGACTTTCCCAAATACCTGGAATTATAGAATTTTTATTTTTTTTTTAATGATAGCACAGTCTGTCTTCGAAGCAAGCCAGAACATCTGGCTGTCAGTTCAGACTGGCTTGCTGATACTTCTTTGTTAAGTAAGGTGAGAGAACATTTCATGCAAGAATAAAAGTGACTTCATTACTAAGTGGACGGCTATTACTAATGACTATTAGGTGCACTTTAGAGCAGTCAATAATATTTTGTTGTTTTTCTTGTAAATTAGTTTGTAATCAAAGCCATTATACTATTGCTTAAATGACAATTTTCCCTGAACAGCTGTGTAGTTACATTAGCTTCTATAAATAAGTTTATTATTTTAGATGAAAGTTATAAAGCAATCTGCTTACCTCTAGTGAAGTAAGTAGAATAGCTGAAAATATGCCTAAAAAAAGGATGAAGAGTAGCTTGAAACAACATCCTCAGAGGGTCCTTTATGCATAATTAATCGAACACAACTTCTCTGTGGTTTTGTGGTCTTAAGAAAACTGGATGGAAGGAAAGTGCTATTTCACTCTTCAGCTGACTGAAATGTAGTGATTTCATTATTTAAAATACTGATTCTCCCCAATTGTCCTGAGAAGTCTTTGGAGGCAGATAGAACCAAATTGGAGTTTGGGGGCAAAAATGAAATATGAAAATACAAAAACTTCTATTAACTGTGTGGAGAGAATAAAAGCATTAGCGTGTACTCTGTTCTCCTTTAGAAGCAAATATTGGTTAGATACAGGGGGTTCAGTACCACGTATGCTGAAAATGTGGTTTAAGAGCTTTAATTTACCCTTGTCTGTCAATGTTAATGGACAGAGCAAGTGCTGGAGCTGCTGTAAAACAAATCTGTTTTCCTTTTGTCTGCTGTGCCAGATAATGAAATAAAAGTTAAATTATCACTGATAAAAGTAATTTGCAGAAAAGCAATGATAAAAATATAACAGCAGAGCTTACCATTAGCAGTTTAAATGAATAATGTTTGCTAGTGCTTGTAACCTACTTCTGTCCTCTGGTTTCTATTGTCTTCCTACCCTTCCCATGCTAGCAAGGGCCTTTTCATAGAGCGCTAAAATTATGGATATGGTAAATCCTGGCAGGGTAACTTTGTAGGATAAATACTATTTTTCTTTCTTTTTCTGTACTACAGCATTGCCAAGTCAAAGCATGTACAGAGTTTCAAGTGCAGTTATCAGTATAATTTTATCTATCCCAACTTGAGGAATGTATCTGCTAATGATGAGAACTGAGAAAATGGTTTATCTCATTGCAGCCCTGGTAACTCCTATCATGAGTTATATGATATTTACTGTGAAAGCCTGAGTTCCTCAAGTCGTGTTTAGGTGAGACTCATATTTTCCTTTCTGTCTGTCTTTTTTTTTTATTATTTTTTTTTTTTTTACATTTTTTTAACTCTTAAGATAGAGAAATTTGAAGTCATGTCCCTGTTGCTCACAAAAACTCAGAAACGGGAGGCAAATGTATAGCTCTCTGAGCCCTGTGTGTTGGTGTGTGTGCATATATAAATGTACACGCACATGCACAAACATTTAGACTTTATAATTTCCTTGTTAACCAGCCTTATCTCTCTTGAAACTGAGTCGTCATTTTTTAAATGCTTGGAATTCAGGTTACTTTTATGATGGGGAAGCCAGTGTCCAGGGTAAAATGTTAGCCATAGGGTACTCGAAGGGTAATGGTTTCTCTTAAGAGCTGGACATGCTCATTGGTACCCTTGTAGCTTGTAAAAGTATTTATTTAAAGACTCGTATTTGTGAATGGCTACATGGGGAGCAACTGCTAAACTGTGGCTGCAGTACCTAAAAGTATTCGACGTTTGCAGCCTGGACGCTGCTGTACAGTGCTTGCCAGTTTGCAAATGTCAAGGGCAGTTACCCTCTCACATTCCTAAATGGTTTGCCTATGACCATCCTTCAGAAAACCTGCCCTTTCTCTGGTGCTTTTTCTCCAGCTACTGCTGCCAACTGCTGCTTTGCTGTGCAGCTGCAACCGCTGTAATCCTTGGGAAAGCTGCATTTTGTTGGTCCAGGCCATCTGGGAAGACACATGAACTCCCTCTCTTTGCCCCAAAAAATTAAACAACAGCACGTTTAGAGCTGGTGAAACTCTTTTTGTATGGCTATGTAGAGTATTGGCTAGAGCACATAGTCTTGCTGCTGCTGGTCAGACAATGCTTATGGGCACGTGCTTAGATGATGTGCAAAGCTACTATTATTTTAATATTGTGCATAAATATCTTGGGGGTTTTTTCATGTGTAACGTAGGAGAAAATGTCACATGTATGAACATTTTAAAGTACTTTTATCTGTCAAAAACCTTTGTGTTAATCTTATAAGCGATACGGGTCATTATTGTTCTGGAGTGCTTTAATATTTATTGTGCCTGAACACTGTTACAAGTTTATAATGCTATAATACTTTGAGCTTTGCTTCTGTATTCTGTCCATTCTGTGTGTCATGCTTTATTCGCTCTGCAGCTTCAAAGTGTTTAGGAAAAAAAAGTGTGCTATTAAAAGTGTGTTTATAGCAGAACAGATAATTAAGCTGGTCTTTTGCAATACTGTTCAAATGGGTCAAAGTGGCCTTCCATGGTGCTTTTAGTGGTATAATAATTAAGTATTAATGGAATGGAGTCATAGTAATGCTATATTGGAAGAAAACCTAAATTTTAGTTTACTATAAATTTGGTTTTATATCAGTAACAACCTGAAAGCATGGTGGCAGAGGTCTGCTTGCCAGTGTAGAGTAGCAGCTATAGTCTGGCTTTTAACAGGCAGCAAGCTGTGATGCACAAGGTGATTCTGTTTATGGCGTGTTAAACACTACTTCACTGAAGTAAAACTTTGGTGAGTGACATCAAATTTGTATCACCATAGCTGGATGGCAAGGCAATGTAATGTGTTGGCACCATGTTTACCTACTGGTTAACAAAAACATCAGAGAATGAAATGGAGTAGCAAAACAGATGCTTGTATAGAAACAAAGCCCAGAGTGTGAATGTCAGTGTACAAGTTGATATAGGGGTAGCTCTGCTGTTTGTTGTATTTACATATGTATTTGTGATCTTGTGGGTACAAATGGATGTTGGACAAAACGATTTCACTGCAGGAAATGGTCCCATATTCCCTGATGACAGAGTGAAATAGAGAGGTAGACCATAAAACTACTGAAAACATGCATGAAAACTTGAAAGCTTTAGGAAAATGGTGCATCTGCTGAAAACTTAGTGTAAAAATACATGTGGAGATGCACACTACTGCAGAATTAAATCATGAGGATGGTTGGTCTTCAACTAAGCTCTTGTTTGAACTGTTCGTTTGTCTTCAGGGAGGAGGTTGCAAGTCCTCAACACCTCTTGGCCTGCAATGTGAGTGTCAGAAGCACACTAGAAAGTAAGCCATTTGGGGTACGTTAGGTGAGCCGTCAGACCAGAGATGTTTGAACAGGTAGCCACGAAAAATGTTTATTGAGGCCAAAACTGGAAAACATAGTGCAAAAGGCTTTTTGGTAAATGAAACTGTGCTTCAAGGGAGAGTTGTCCTCATTAGGACCTTTTTGAGAAGGGCTGAGAGTAGTCTTGCATGTCCAAGCGCTAGAAGGCGGCTAACTAAGCAAACAGTCATGGGAGTTTCACGTGAGGGAGGATGGTAGAAGTTGGTGGGCAGCAGCATAGGGAAAAATATTTGAGCAAGCAGAAAATAAATCCTGATGTAAGGTTTATTCTTAGAAGTTTTTTGAGGATTGAGTTGTATCTGCACAGTTGTAGTCACGTATGTTTGTATGAAGGTGCTGCTTAATAGAAGGTGTGTATTCTTGTCCTTTCTGTAAAGCATTTATACAGTAACTTTTCTTCTTTACAGTATTCTTGTGAGCATGAGGAGTGGCTCCTTTAATACCGTTTCTGATGCACTAAGTCTTGATATATCAGGCTGATCAAGCTACTGGGCAGGCTGGGCCTTTTTGTTCTTGAAAGTGTTATTCGTGGAGTTAAATAAAATTAATCTTTGTCCTTCTGACTGCTCTCAAAGCTTGGTTAATTAAGATGATCAGCACTTGCATAACATTAACAGAGTTCAGATGTTCCTGTATTTCAGCTACACTTGCACCTTTTACCCTGTGTGAAGCAAGACACGTAGGGTGAAAAGTTCTCCACTTCTTTCTTTATCTAATTCTAGGTCTGCACTTGGAAATATTTTCCATGCTCTTCAAGTCTTTCTGCACCCATGAGATTTTCTTTTGGTTGTCTGCTTTCCCTTTCCTCTCCCTAAATCTGCTGATGGCACTCCCAAATCTTTCTCCCATTTTCTGAATTGTGTTATCTACTTCCTCCAGAGATGGTTTGATAAAAATCTGGTTTCCAGTTCTCTCCATGCTTTGGGCCTCTGTGTGGTAGAGAACATCATTTAATGAAGGTCTGTTAGTGGCCCTTCTGGCTTTTTGTTAAAATGGTATCCATTTCAAATGCTCCTCAATAATTGTATTAATTGTTCTATAATGAAATAGAACTGTATAGACGCATGAGAAATTCTGTATCGTAGACTAGCAAGACATTCATTCTTTCTTGGTTTATGGAATTCTGTGAAACTTTAATTTTCTACAAGTCTATTACATGAGAGATACTTTTTTCCGTGCGGTCCTGTTGTCTTGCTTAAACTTCCCCCAAAACTGTTGTTTCTACCTATTTCCTTTTTTAAAGATTTACCCTTCTCTCTTGGTAGCCAGGCAACAGAGCTGATGCAGAAATGTGCGTGTTCCTTCCTATGCCACAGTCACTGCCTACTAGTAGCTGGTCTGGTGTAAGAAGCGTGACATGTCCCAGGAGAATCTGAGAGCAAAGTATTTCCTGTTTATTGGCGTAAGAAAACATAAAATAGAACTTACTTTGAAGAGCTGTGTTCTGATCTCCCATCCATGCAAGTCAGGATAAATCTATTTAAGTTAAAGTGGTGAGGTGAGAATTGGTACCAGGGGCGGCAGGTGTGATGTGGTTTCCCCAGAGGAGGACTTGGGGAGAGAAGACTTTGTTTTTGTCTTCGTCCTGGACTAGTTGTGTCCCCAGTGTCCTCTCCTCCTTGTACAACAAGCACCATTGTTTGAATGGAGTTTCAGATGGTTTTTTGCAGTCTTTCATGTGCTTGGGTTCCCTGTTTGAGTGTGCAAATGAGTGTCAGTACTGGATCTCTACTCTGAGTTGGAGTCTGGTCGGTCAAACACAGGGCATCCCACTCCCCAAATCAAGGATGTTTTTCCCACTAATTTTGCCCTTTTAGTTTTAATTCTAGAATGAGGAAGTGAAGAGTTTAACATTTCAAGATAATAATATAAATAGCTGCAGCACCCAAAAACATGGGTAAGACACGTTTTGAGACTGGCTTTGCAAAGCTGTATTGAGTCAACCCTAAATCGGAGGGCATGCTCCATGGCATTCAGTCCTTCCCATGTAAACACTAGGGAGACGTCACACAGCAGCAGGCTTTGCAGCTGCTGTCTGTAGCCATCCTTTTGATTTTTACTGTCCAGAGCAACTTGTGTGTAGTAATGTTCGTGCCTGGCAAAGCTGTGTGGGGGTGAGCACTAGTGAATGGTGTAATTCTGAAGGCACCTAAGCCACTTGCTGTGGCTGATATGTGTGTAAGGGAGAAGGAGAAACCGCGTTCACAACACAAGACTCAAACGCTGTATTTTCTGGGAAGTGGGGCGGAGGGGTGGGGGTGTGTGTTGTATGTGGAGTTTCTTCTCCCCAAACCCCATAGCTTATCTTGTCTGTTTCTCTTGTCTTTCCTTTCCCCTCTGGCCAGATTCCAGTTAGTAATTCTGCATTCTTTCCTGCTGCTCAGCCTGAAGTTCTCTCATGTTAAATGTTTGGTTTGAATTTGCACCTTGTTTTTGCACAGAACGTATCAGTGATGCAAAACTTGCTGGCTAGGGGATTTTCTAGAATATAAAATATAAGCTGAAAGTTAAGTGGTATTGGGTTGGCATGCTTATGTGCCCCAAATAACTTCAGACCTCTAAAAAGAGGCAGTAAGAGATGAATTCTTATGGACAAAATTGGTGCAAATATTTTGACAGAAAGGTGACTGACCAGTTAAACAACCTACTAGATGTTACAGTGGGTTGGTTCTCCACCCCTGAAAGCTGCTTAAATTGTCTGGAGCATTCTTTTAAAGAAATGCTCAGATTCAAATTGTATTAATCCAAGTGAATCCTGCAACCTCTGATCTACAGGTTAGGCAGGTTGTTGGCATTCTTCCTTTCTGGACTGATGAGGTCTGATGCTGTCATCCGTCCTCCCAGAGCTGTTAGTAATCCAGGGCTTTGGGGAAACATGTCTTCATTCAGGATTTAAATAAAACATGCTGTAATTCTAGTGAATAATCCCTGTGTCCGCAGAGCACAGGCCTACACCCTACCTGCACTCTGACTTGCAACTTACTTGAAAATACAGCACATCAGTGGACTTTGCTATTTCTTGTCACATTGTGGATGAGTGTTACTCACTGTGGTTTCAGAAAGGTTTTATCCAGCTTTTATTGGTGAAAATGAAGCAACCTCCTCAGCTGGAGTAAACGTATTGGTGGATTTGTTCATTGGCAGATAAAGCTTTATTTAATATTATTAATGAAAACTGCCTATTTGATTCTTAGTTAACAATCTTAGTTAATCATCTGAGATATTGGACCCCTCTAAGTGGAGAAACTGAGGTTGAAATGTTCACTCATGTGGGTTTGTTCTGCTAATGACTGTTGTTCTTTTGAGTCCTTGGAGATTTTTCCCCCAAGGCTTTCAAGTTTTCTTCAAAGTCTAGTGGGAGTGTCAACAATGGTGGAAGTCCTTTACTTGTATGAGGAAGTGATAATACCAATAAGGGGGAAAGTTGATACTGATGATTGTTCCATCCAATTGTGAATAAGATTTTAAGTTTAAAAAATCAGGAATAAATTTAATAGGATGTATACAAGGTGGATGTATTCCTTTGAGGCATGTTAGTGTTAAATGAACTTAAATTATATTGGTACAATTTAGGACTCCATTAGGTGTGCTCTGCCTTGCTTTTTTATTATTACTGTTGTTTTCCATCTGCATTGCATTATAAAGGTTTCTTGGTATTTCACAGCAGTGTACAGCTGCTCCAGTAAAAGAGTTAAATATTTATCTGTGTCCTGTATTCTGTATGAAAGGATTTTCTTTTTTTTTTTTCTTTTCCTGTCTGTGAAGGGATAAAAATCATTTTTATAACTACTCTTGGCCATAGCAGCATGTTTTGTATGAATGTAGCCAACTGTACTGGCATACAAATACAATTTGAAGGAATACATTAATGCAACAAGCGATGTTACCTTTTGGATTCAGTTTTTATCAACAGTGGGTACATGGTGCTCTCTACGCCTGCCTCATCCCTCTTCTGCACTAGTTTGGGGTAGGGCTGTGGTGTGGTTGTTTCTCAGCGTACCTCATCTTTGGCTTCTCTACCATCCCAGTTGTGTTTTCTAATAACAAAGTCATCGGTTTTGGCAGTGAGTGCAGCTTCTTTGTTTTCCTTTTCTTTCTGCTTCTCCTGAGAAAGCCATGATTGTTTTGAACAATTGTGCAGTTCAGCTGATTAAGTTATTTAATTTAGCAAAGGACAGGAAGAATAAAAATTGTGTTTTCCAAGAACCGCTGTAAGGAGGCACAAGGTGTCTTTACAGAACAGTGTTGGTAGTTACTGAGACTCTCTGCTCCTAACGGATGAGAACACCCTTGCCCCTGCCTTGGGAAGTACCATCTGGTTTTTGTAACTCTTGTAACCCCTTATGCATGTACTGACACTGTTGTATGCATTACAGCATATCTTGGGCTTTCTTGTCAGAAATTTGGCTGCTATACAGTTAGAGTCAAAATAGTGAAATATTGAGGTACCACACCCTGACAGATGCAAAGTTCTGATACATGTCCAAGACCTTCCTGGTTGTAATGTGTTTCTTGTTAAAGTAAGCTTAACAAGCTTGTGAATTGTACCAAATGAAACAAAAAATCTAGCTGCTTCTTTGGAAGAGCTGAGTTTTGCATAGCTACCTTTGTCATGAACAGAATTTATTAGTTATTAGTCTCCTGCCTCTTGCCCTCTTGGGGTGATGGGACCATGATGGACATGAGAATCAGGCCCACTATGTGTGTATGTGCCTCGTTTGCTTAATTTTAAGGAGAATAAAAGCTATAGAAGGAATGATGGCAAAATACTGATATGTTCATTTGCAATTCTGAAGTAAAAACCAGAAAATACAAAGAAATGTGGCCATGTGAATTTACCTTTGTATACACAGAGTATTTACAAGCTTTGCTACTTCCCATTTATCACCATCTTTTATTTTTGTCTACAGTAACCATCCTTTGGTTGTAGACACATAGGAGTTTAAGGAGTAAGTAGGCAGTAGCAGGACAGGAAACAATAAAGTAACAAACACCAAAAGAGAAAGGCTGCATCCAGTTAATTTGTATTACGCCACAGACTGCTCTTATACTAGTTCCCTTTGAAAGTTTGTGTTTAGCAAGTAATTACTCAGGTGATGTGTCAGAAGAGCTAGGGGCCGTTTCCCAACTGAACCAAGCCTTCATTTTTAAAATACTTGAAATACTGCATTTGAGTGTGGAGAGGCCACAACTGTTTCCTCCTCGAGTACTGGAGTTTCGATGTCCCTCTGGCTTCTGCCACAGCAGCGGGTGCTGTGAGGCAGGCCAGCAGCAAGAAGGGT
>NW_009943921.1:30411-37043 GCF_000696875.1 Nestor notabilis
GGCAGGAGCTGAAGGTAGGGGGTGGGCAGTGGACAGAGAAGACGCAGATTGCCCTGAATTACATCACTCCAGCCTCTGATTTTAGCTGTAAATTTAGAGGGATTGCCTAACTTTGCTGAAGTGACTGCTGGTTTTATGGCTAGGTATCTGAAGTAGCCCGACCCTTTGCTTCAGCCCTTTCCCTTGTAGTAAAAGAAGAACACAATTTACCCCAGTACAAGCTATGAATATTCAATTTTTTATTGACTTAAACTAGTGACAAACTTGAATGACAATGGGAACTCAGAATCACAGCATGCAAAGTTATCGCTATTCCAGTTTACCCAGTATTCCGGTTAAATTTATTTAAAGAGAGATGGACAATTCAAAAGCTACTGTATAAAATAACAGCCCCCTGAAAAGAAAGGAGGAACTAAGAATGAGCTGTGTCCAAGGATGTTTGCACAAAACTCATTCCCCAGAGGGCAAAAGATGTAGCCTGGCTCTCATGATCTGCACTTGATCATTGTTGCAGGAAGTGGAGGAAATAATGTTACATGGAATGATCAAAATTTAGAGTGTCTGTATTGTTATTCTCAAGAATTATTATACCCTGCTTGCCAAAGAAATGGCTGTTTAATCTGTCTTTCTGCACATCCTTCTTACTGTGAATGGCTAGAAGTCACCAAGAGATGGAGAGAGAGAAACCATAAACTTCCATCATAACCAAGAACATATTAAAATGATTAAGGTCAAAAAAGTAAACAGGGGTCAACATTATTTCATAAAGATTTTATTGCAAGAGCTGTTTTCTTTACTGTATTATTAGATCTGGCACTTTGGGAGGACAAGGCCTGGCTTATTAACAGGCAACTGCACAAAGTAATTTTAATGATTGTTTCGAGCATTCTCTAAAGGCAACGAAACATTTTCATCTGGAGTTGGTGAGTGCTGCTACTGCAGTCTTTAGAGCATGAGGCCCTGTGCTTGAAACAAAGTGGCCGAATTTCCTTTGTAGATGCTCTGCTGTCTTTATATACTGTACTTGTGAGTAAAGGCATCATCACAGAGCAGCCCAAAGCCTTAGGAGAAGGAGCTCTTTTTGTGTTCCTAAGGCTGGGGGAGGACCTGCTCAATCTTTGATCTATTAGTAAACTTGCTGCTTGTGATGGAGACAAGCCTGTGTGAAGGTATGGCCTCCACACCTTCAAAGACTGGCCTCCAGTCTTTGACTATCTGCTGATATCAGAGACCCGTTTAATTATGGATTGTCTTTATTGCTATTTTCTGTCTTGCAGCTGTTCTGTATTAAATATTTTATTAGTTCTGTCTACTGTTTTAATTAGCAGAATTAGAAAAAATACCCAACAAAACAAACACTCGGCTGAAATGCACTGTGGAGGGCTGTTCACCTATATAGCAACTTTTTTAATTGTGGCACTGTATTTACTTTATGGTTCCTATAAATGCTCACTATCATGTGTTTACCCGCCAATGCAGTTTAAGATTTTGATTACTTTACTCTGTAAATGAAGTTGTCCAACTGAGTCAGCTTAGATAGAGGGCCTGGAGATGCATGCGAGAAGAAAGGTGGTGGTGGAGGTTTTGGTGAATGCTTGCACAGATGTCTTATATGGCTCTGTTTGGTGAAGATTTCTGCTTCTTTATGGTTTGCTGCTGTCTTTTCAGGGATTGGAGAACCTACAGCATATTGAAGGGTGGGCTGTTTGTTTTCTCTGTGTTGTTTTAATGTACTGAAATATTGTAGTGAAAATAACTGGGCGAGGTGTAATGAATGTTTTCAAAGACCTTCCTTTGAAAGAGGATTTTTTCCAGCCCTTGGTGGTCACCACCCATTTTCCTGTGCTGTGCGTGCCTCTCTCATTGTTTCTTACCCACTAAGGCCTCTTCTGTGAACCTGTCAGCAAATGTGCCAGCGCGACGAGATAAAATGTTGTGGGATATTGGTCCAAGCCTGCCTAAGCACCAGGGTTTTTTCACCCACAGATGTTGGTGAGTGTTGCTTAAGATATAGCACAACCTTAAATCATAAAACTTGGGATTTGTCAACAGTGCTTGGCGTGACTCTTTCAACTGTTTATGGTTGAGTGGGCTTGAGCTGAAGTGTAGGTACGCATACCACTGATAGTAAAGTCATGTGATGGCAGCGTTTGTCCCTCAGGCTTCAAATAAAGCTTAATCAAAAAATGGTCCTCGTTTACCTGCAGTTTCGCCATGTTGATAAATAATGCTGGTTCTGGTTTGGTATGGGCTGGGCTGTGGTCTCTGCCTCATCTGAAAAACGAGGCTGCTTTTGAGGTTAACTTCTGGGCTCCCCCCACCCCAGCCTGCGAGTTACGCTTGGTTCACCTTTAGCTTTAACCCGCTGGTGAAGAGATAAAGCACATCCTTTGGTATGTGTTTTTTAGAGTGGGTAAATAGTTGGATTATCTGAAAACAGATCTTAGCAATACCTGCTGAGCTCCTGAGCAACAATATGTAGGGACCTCTAGATTAGCTGTCAAAATTGACTGATTACTACAAGTAATGCCACAAGATAAGGATCTGTAATCTCTCAAACACAAATCATTGATAGAGATCTTAGGTTGTGCATTGTCATAACCTTATCCCCACTTCTGTGGTGGGAGTCTAGCTCTTGCTGTACTGCAAGGACTCCTGGATGTGTAAGTGGAAACTATGGAGAAAATCGGAGTCGTACATTTATCACCCCCAAAAATTTGCTGATTGAAAGCAAGTTCAATTTTGTCCAACACTGAAACAATCCTTTCTGTTGTATTGTTAAGTGGGTTTGGTGATGGGCTTTTTTTAGTCTATGGGTTATCTCTGAAGGTTGCCATATCTTGGATAGTAACAAAAAGTTGACTGCCACAGGGAAGGAATCCGTCATTCTGTATCTTGATAGAGCAGAACAGTGCAAAACAAGTCTAGGAGGGAAGGCTTGAGTTAGATGACTTTGTGCTCCTCTGTTTGAGATTTGACTGAATGCTGGGCTGCTTGTTTATCTGCAAATTTCCTCATTTTTTGAGAAGGTGGAGGAGGTGTTCCACTGGTCTGTTTTAAGTGTGGGCTGCAGCAGCTTTACAAGGATGATCCAGAGCTGTTCTGGCCCTTTCTGTGACCAGCACTGGGGCTTGATGAGCATGACTTGGAGCAGGAAACTGCTCTGCCTGAAAATTAAGCTACAAGAAGTCACTCTACCATCTAGCCCTAATGCAGGGAATGTGTTGAAATGGCAAAAAGGCAATACCTCTATCTGCTCTAACAGCTGATCAAAGAGCAGCCTGGCATCTTCCCTGCACACTGTGAGCCTCATGCAGTTCCACGGGGCTGTGCCTTGCCCTAAGAGCAGCATGGTTGGCACGTCCTCTGAGGTACCAGGCTCATGCTGGCATGGTGACTGCAGGACAGGCTGCACTCACAGCATCATAAAATAATCCAGGACCAGATTAATGGCTGCTGAAATCCTAATACTTATCTTTCTGGTTCAAAGTACTCATAAAACCAGAGAAAAAATGGTAGAACATAAATCCTGTAGACATTGTTTTCCTTACTGTGATTAAATTTATCAGTCTCTGGTGACATATTGTGAACCTAAATGCTTTAAAAGAAAAAATAAAGACTCCTACAGCTTCAGTAAGATTTTCAACATTGAACTCCCAAAGTACTATTTAGTTGCTGTGACAACTTCAGTATTCACAATGATACTTTAAATTGCAGGTGCAAGGTGTTTTTCTTTTAGTAGCTACCTTAAATGCAGCTAGTGGTATTAAAAAAAGAAGCTAGTGGTATAAGGTTTTCAAAACTATATAGCTATAATGCTTTTTGTCTCAGCACCACCTTTTTTTCAGAAGTAAATGCCAGGAATGTTCTTGAAAATAAATAAAATACAAATCCAGTACAGCATAATTATTAAGACTAAAGATGCCATCAGAGCTTCAGACATTGGAGAACTTAGTCTTATATGTGGTTTTAAAGTTCTTATGGAATTTATCCTGTCTAAAGAGCTGACTGTGTTACTGCCAGCTGCAGTGATCCTAGGGTGATGTGGACTTAGTGAATTATAAATATGCCCAAAGACACCATGAGTTTAGTATTCACTTAGGCCTCATCTCTTGATACTCTAATTGTACTAGCCAAGTCCCTTATCATTGTGCCAAGCATCCTTTGAAGAGGCCTAATAAGAATGGAAATGAATTCCTGGCCCTTAAACAAGAACTCTTCCCTTGTCTGGCCCTGAGACACTCCTATTCCTATTTTCCTGACTCTTGTCTAGCGTTTGGTTTTAAACTTAGAGGAAAGAATTGCGTCACACGTTGATATGGCAAGAGGTGCCAACCTTTGCTAACCTAGCAGTGATTTGTTATTTAGTTGGTATGACAGAAACACAAGAAATCCCCCAGTCAAACCAAGGAGTTGGTGGTGAGTTACTGTAAGTTAGGGCAGCTTTAAAGGAAGAGTGGAAGGTATTTCATTTCCTTATTTTTGTAATAGCCCTTTCTGTTAGTAGCTTTTCTTGTTACCTTCAAACTCTCATTTCCTCTATTAACAAATTCCCCATTTTGGCAATGTTTGTATTTTGTCAGTGTACTGGGTACCATATCCCAACATGCTTTAACATTTGCCCACCATAAACACTCCACAGATTTTGAAGCCTTTTTTTCCTCCTGTCCAAGAATAACTTGGCATCCTTCCCCTTTCTATGGCTCTTGCTGGTGTGCTGAACCTGGGCATCTCAGGTCTTCTCAGACTTTGGAAATAATTATTTGCCCTGAAAGGAGATATAAGGAGGGATCTGTATGGCACTGTGTATGGATTTCATTCACAACTTTCGTAGTTTGGCCCAAGTTCCTGGTGAAGTGAGTAAATTGCTGTTTCTAGCACTTTTTATTTACCAATGGTTACTTTTATTACTTGAAAGGAGGGGGCTTTCAAAAGCACAGCATGCCATCCAGAATAAACTGCTTGTCAGGTAGAATGGTTACAAATACTTTTTAAAGGAATTTTAAGGCTAAGTAAGCATGACCGCTGGCTGCTTGGTGTCTGTGCAAGCACATCTCGGGGGCTGTCAGGCAGTGTGGTTCTGAGATAGCTATGGAGTTGCGTCACAGGCAGCGAAACTCTTTTTTAGATGTTGCCCTGGTTCAAATCACCTAGGCATTTGCTGAGCAGAAAGTAGAGCAAAATATAAACATGCAGCAAAAATTGGATTTGCTCATTCCAAATAAATATTTGTTGTTATCTAAGATAGTACTGCCTGTTAAAATATTTTTATTGAGTTTTTACAGGCGTGAATTGGAAAATATTGTTTATGCTAAGCATAAAAAATTTACTTGTACTGTAAAATATTTTTTTTTATCTTTACGTTCTTAGAATGTATCTTTCTTGTCCTGCAAGTTAGCATTTGAATCTTTACCTGTAAACCATTCAAAGCGAGCATTCACTATGATTGAATGAGAAATTTCATGCGACAGCTTAATTAACTATGAATTCTTGACTTTTAAAGTGCCAGAGCTAGAAACATTTAATAACCAGCCGTCGGATATAAAGTAATATGCCGGTTGTTTTACTAGCTTGCATACATGGCAGTTTGAACCAAAGTCCAAGGGTCACCAAAATCATGAAGTAAACTCAAGCGAGTCAATCTGAACTATGTATTTCAAAGTGTACATATGTGTTGCGCAGTATGTATGTACGAGTGAGGGCTACCAGGTTACACAGAAGGTGTTTTTATGCAAGGTGTGGATTACAATTTCTCTAAAAGCTTCTGTGATCTGGAGCCTACGAGGTGGGAGTGTAATTCAGTGCAATTACTGTGCTGCCTAGTCTTAAACAAGCAAGTGTGTGTGTGTATACAACCAAGGCGTCGACCCACACGGACTTGTTGAGAGCAGCGAAACCCAGAGCAGAAGATTGCTATCTTGGCAAGCTTAAAGGAGGCCTATGATGTCCTTGACAGAAGGGAGGATTGCTGAAGCTGACTACCCGACACCATCATCAGCTGAGTGGGTACCAAGGGCTTTGAGGGGATAATGTATGCAGGAAGGACTAGGGAAATGTATGGGTGAAGGTGGTGGGCAGGGATCTGTGATGGTGTAGTACTGGCAGGGTTGAGACTGCAAAGAGTGAGAATAGTCACAGGCAGTGGAAACCGGACTGAAACCTTGGGTCAGTCCTGCTCTGCTGAGCTGAGAAGGGTTGTATGGGTGCCTAATTCTATTCCAGACCGGTGAGTGATGCCGTATGCTGCGGGTGGTCTGTTTGCCTCAGTGTTTATAGGGCTGATCCCTGCTGTGTGTGGGTCACAGATGCCCAGGCAGCACAGTCCCCAGCCCAGGCTGGCTGCCCCAGCATCTCTTCCAGCTGCATGAGTCTGAAGCCATCATAGCAGTGAGGACCAGGAAGATAATCCCTGCACTGTCATGATAGTTTTGCAAGGTTGTTTAAGCCAGATCAATTACGTGGGGCTTCAAGTTTTGCCAGTAAGTTGCTGTGCCTGGAGTTTCCAGTCCTGCAGTAAGAGACACTTCAGAAAGCCAGATTATGATCTTCACCCCAGGTGTGCAAGACCTTTCTCTGCAGGCATTCCTGCCTATTTCAGTGAAGCAGTGTTGCAACTGGCTGTTGAAGATTAG
>NW_009943921.1:37074-62191 GCF_000696875.1 Nestor notabilis
GCTGTGTTGCAAGGGGCTGTTGAAGATGAGCAAGAGGATAGGAATCTGGCTTCTTGGATCCATGCAGGGTATTCCTACACCCCTTTGGATACTTCCGGCAGATAGGATCTCATGCTCTGTTCTTGTTACCGTTGTTGGGACCAGTTTGTTATTTGGCTTCTTGGCTATGTATGGAGAGCTTTTGCTCCTGAACTTTCATGAAGCTTCGCCTGAGAGGGCAAATACTTGCCAGTTGTTTGTCATCTTTGCTCACATGTGCTGGCCCATAAATTCTATTTTCAGAATGCAAACTAAACATGCCAGGAGGGAGTGGAAAATCATGTAAACAGTTGTACTGGGAGTACAGTGCCATACTTGTGTTCTGTGGTGGGGAACTGCCTGCGCCGCCTTAACTCTTCCATTCCCTACAGCTTCCATGTGTCTAAGCACTGGCCTCGGAGCATCATCTGGCAGCCTTGGAAGAGTTCTTGCTGGGAAGGGGCACCTTCCTTTTCCTTCTCCTTGAGCTTCCCAACTACCCTCTGCATAGCCCAGTCCTGGGTAGAGTCCCCAGGCCTATTCCGCAGCTCAGTCTCCCCAGTATCAGGGATTTGAGGTTTTCCATTCCTTTCTGGTGGTTTTATCACGAAGGGTCATGCTGTGAATGCAATGTAAAGGTGTGTTTATGGTTGAGTGGGATCTTAACCTGCCAGATCACAGAATGGCTAGGCTTGGAAGGGACCTTACAGATAAACAAGTTCCAGCCCCCCTGCTACGGGCAGGGACAGCTTCCACTAGATGAGGTTGCTCTAAGCCCCATCCAACCTGGCCTTGAACACTGCCAGGTACGGGGCAGCTGCAGCTTCCCTGGGAAACCTGTTTCAGTGTCTTGCCACCCTCACAGTAAAAACTTTCTTCCTTATATCTTACCTAAATTTACGTTACTTCATCTGAAAGCCATTCCCCCTTATCCTGTCACTACATGCCCTTGTAAAAAGCCCCTCTCCAGGTTTCTTGTTGGTCCCTTTAGGCACTGGAAGCTGCTCTGAGGTCTCCCGTTAAGAAGCCTTCTGTTCTCCAGGCTGAACAAGCCCAGGTCTCTCAGCCTGCCTCCACAGAAGAGGTGCTCCAGCCCTCTAATTTGGATATTTGGAGGGGCTCGATCCCAGCACTCCTGAAGGAATGACTGTCAGGGAGCACCCAGGAGGCTTCCCCTGCACTACCTCTAAGCCTTGCACCAGCGTGCGGGTGGCTTGATGTTCAGTGGCTTCTCATCTCTCCCCTCTGTATTTTCAAATCTGACATGAGTTTGTGTGAGAGAGGTTTCTGCTTCTGCTTGCGTCACTTTCTACGAGCAGTGATGCACACGTGTGATCTTTTTTTGCCATGTAAGTGGGTGGTTTATGTACTGGGAGGGAATGATTCATAAATTAGCTGGAACCTGGGCCTTTTCTCTATTGCCCTAATCATGTGTGAAGAGGAGTTCCTGTCAGCCTTTCTTTCCGGCCTCCAAAAGGGCAGGTCATTGAGTAGTTATGTTTTAATTCTCTAGCTATGGGTAGTCCAGCCTTGCTGGGGGTAAAATGTTAATCCTGTAGATACAGCAGGGGTAATTGCAAAGAGAGTTAATGGCCTGCAATATGAAAATACTGCTTTTTGCAGGTTTCTGTCACTTGACTGCAATTATTGGAGGCTCTTGCAATCAAGATGAGTAGACACAGAACGGCCATCTCTGGCATGGGTGTCCCTGGGAAGGACAGAAAGCAAGCAAGCATATATGTCTTTTCTCTGTGGTGGGGGGGAGAAGCTTGTCCTAGGCCAGCTGCAATAGCAATGTGACTTGAGGGAGTGCTGAGCAAAGAAAGACTGGGGGGAAGGTTGAGGTGCAGGAAGCCACGGTGGAAATGCTTAACAAGCAAATTGTTTGTTTATTTAAATGATAATGGGAGAGCAAGAAAATCCTTTGAAAGCCACTGGGCAGGCTGATTCTTCCCCTTGTTTTCTGGTGTGAGATAGCTCTTGTGTGGTGTGTAATAAACGATGATATGTCTCGACAGAGAAACCAAGCACGGCAGTCAGAAGCAGTGAGAGAAAGCATCTGCAGCACAGAGGGAAAAATCATTCTCTGCTCATAGCATTAGTTATTATAAACCTCGAGCAACCCATGGTTAATGAAACCAGCTTGTCTCATTAGCCACACTCCAAAATTATATTTACGGAGTTTAGCAAAACCAAATACTTTAATTTGTGGCCAAAGCAGTGTTATGAAAGACCCTGTCTTATACAACCTGTTTTTACTGAATGAATTGCAACATGGCTTTGGCCTTGGTTGCCAAAGCTTTGTATTTAAATGAGGAGGGATTGGATCTTGTTCTGTCCAGGTTGGTTCTAATGTGAAAATTGTGGACTCTAGATTTAGAGCAGAGCTCGAATGTTTATGGTTCAGGTTAAGTTTTCCAAGCCGCAATTGGAAATTCTCGCAAATCTTGCCATGTAATTTTTGTTCTGTTTGTGTTTGTTTTGTTTCTACTCTTTTATTTCATTGGTAGAACTAGAAAGTGAGAAGATTTGCTCCTAGTCCAGCATCTTTATAGGCACAGTGTAGGCACATTTTTGTTCAGAGTGCAAGATGTACTTCTGGTCTAAGTATTTCACATGGCTCTCCCGTTCCCAGCACCTGCCCTGGGAGGACATGGGGCATTTTCTGTTGTACCTTCTCAGACAAGTGTACAAAGGGTCTCTTTTTTTTTTTTTTTTTTTTTTTTAAAAAAAATGTGTATGTAGTATGACTCTGTCTTGGCAAAGAGGAAAATCAGGCCTTAGCGTCACCTTGTAATATTTGATCCATTAGATTCAAACTTGGGTGGGTTGGTGTTTGCTCCAGCAATGCCCCTGAAGGCATTATCAAAGTTGGATCCTGCCATTATGTGCAGAAGTGTGTGCAGGTCTCCTCCTGTGCATGTCTCATGTAACAGATGCTGGGTTAGAAAATGTCCACCTCAGGCAAAATAATTGTGAAAGAGGTTGCTGAGGGCAGATCATGGATCTTGAGGAGATACTGTAAGCATTTATGAGGCCCTTTGCCCTGTTAGCACACCCTCTAGTGAGCACCTATCTGATCCCTATATATATGCCAAGCTGCACGTGTTTTGCAGCATGAGGGCCCTACTGATGTTTTGTTTGCACATTCATGTTGAATGCTCAGCCTTGCCTGGGCCCAGCAAGCACTTTGCTGTAACTTTACTCTTACCATTCAACACACACCCTGGCTATTTTCCCTTCTTTCTAATTTACAGAGCCACCTGTGGTTTTAATGCTAGAAGCTTTTGCAGGCAGTCTGGCTCTTCTAGAAACGGTTATCTTCTTTAGAATACATTACTGTGTATTAATACTCTTTTTCTATCTTATGCAGTTTTACATGAGACCAGTCATGATTGGAACAGTATTCTAGTAATGTTCTAGTAATTCTAGAACGCATTTCTAGTAATGTGATTAATATGTTTTCCTCACCATCTTCACACAAAAGAATATATTTACTGGGATACCCTGTTTTGGTAGGATTTTGTTGTTGCTGTTGATCCATTTTTAGTTCATAGGCTCTTGAGAATGGAGAGCTGCTGGTGGTGATTCTCAAAATGAATATGCAGCCACAATAGCAAAACCAGCAGGGCTGATCTATTCCACACCCTGTTCTGTGCTCATTCTGTTTGCATTGGTACAATATTGCAGAAGTCTGCCTGAAAAGAAACATAATCTGTGTTGACACGACTAAGATGCAAAACTTCAACTCATGCAAGTGAAGGGAACTTGTAGTATTGACAGAGCTACATGGGTTTGATATAGCTGGTGGTTTTGAATGCATCCAGATTCTTCATTTCTGAAATAAGAATTGTTCTTGATGAAAGAACCTTAAAGTCAGTGAAGCTCCCTCTTAAACTGTCCTGTCCCAGATCCATTATAAATTTATCCCTTGTGTATCTTGGATTTTAAATTTAGCTTTATGTCTCTCACTGGCTTAATTTTGCGTACTTGCTTTGTAAAATGTCTTCCCCTACATTATTTCCTACTCTTCTGTTTGCTGTTGACTTTGAAGGAAGCTGGCTCTATTGCTCACATTATTTTACTCAAGAAGGAAAGTGCTTCCATAGACAATGGAGAGAAGACGATTTAATTAGAATATCTTCTCAGAGGAGGGGCTTCTTGCAAATAACAGTATTTTCTTTCCCACTTGGTATCCTTCATGGTCAAGAGAAAGTGGATTTCCAGAATAGTGTTGGATTAATTGTTGAGAAAGTTGTATATACAAACACAGCTTGATACCCTATTACTACTTTTATTTTAATGTGGGGTACAGCCACTGAAACTCTGACACTGAAGTAACTATGACACATCCACATGCACTGTAATTGTTCCAGCTTTAAAATGGATTGTTACCTCATCCCAGGGTATTTTTCAAGTAAATTAATTTAAGATTGAACAAACAAACTTTTAATATTTCCTGAATTCCAAGAATAATAGTATGCTATTTCATTTGAATTTCTCACCTAAGGCAGATCTTGATCCTCCTACACTCCATGGGGATTCAGGGAGTCCAAAGGCTGACCTGTGTAGAATCAGAGCCCTTTCCAGCTGTGGCAGTCCTCTCCTTATTGCCATTTTTAAAAGAACAAATAGATATTGAAGTCTGGTCAATTTATTTAAATCACTTGACATAATGGATTCATTGCTGAGAAGATTTACTCTTTTAAATTCTTCTCTCAGGTCATGAATTGCATTTGAAAAAATACCTTTTCCTTTCTCTCCTTTACCTACCAGGAGCAGTTCTGAACGGAGGAAGGAGAAATCAAGAGATGCAGCAAGATGCAGAAGAAGCAAAGAGACCGAAGTTTTTTATGAACTGGCTCATGAACTGCCCCTACCCCACAACGTCAGTTCCCACCTGGACAAGGCATCCATAATGCGCCTGGCGATCAGTTTCCTGCGCACTCACAAGCTTCTGTCTTCAGGTAAGATGTGGCTGTAAGAAGTTGTCAGTGCTAGCTGATGGCAGCCTGGTAAGGTTGTGCATGTTCTTCTCTGAGTACAGAGTCCTAAGGTGAGAACAGGACGGGACACAACTACTTGTGTTGTAAGAATACAACTAGATTTAAAGATAGATTGGTGGGGTTTTTTCCAACAGAAATATGGATATTTTAATTGGGTTAGAAAATCACAGAATCACAGAACGGTTTGAGTTGGAAGGGACCTTAAAGATCAACAAGTTCCAGCCCCCCTGCCATGGGCAGGGACACCTTCCATTAGACCAGGTTGCTCCAAGCCCCATCCAACCTATCCTCGAACACTGCCGGGGATGGGGCAGCCACAGCTGCTCTGAATGACCTGTGCCAGTGTCTCACCTCCCTCACAGGGAAGAACTTCTTCCTAATGTCTCATCTGAATGTCCCCCTCTGTCAGTTTAAAGCCATTCCCCCTTGTCCTGTCCCTATGCGCCCTTGTAAAAAGCCCCTCTCCGGGTTTCTTGTAGGCCGCCTTTAGGCACTGGAAGCTGCTCTAAGGTCTCCCCAGAGCCTTCTCTTCTCCAGGCTGACCCAGCCCACCTCTCCCCCCCTGTCTCCATAGCAGAGCTGCTCCAGCCCTCGGAGCACCTTCTTGGCCCTCCTCTGGACTCACTTCAACAGGTCCAAAATATCAGTGATACTAGTCATATAAGGTCTTCATTACCAAAATAGCAACTAGTGAAGTTTTGCCTCTCGAAAATAAAACCTCTCAAAACTCTTGAATGTGGTTTATTAAGCTCAATTACAAGATGTGGTTTATTAAGCTCAGTTACAAGATCTTAAGCTTTTAAGAGTTAATTCAGAATTCAAATATATGCCTTAAGCTTCAATGCTGAAACAAGTAAATTTTGATTTGATATGGCAAATATGTTTGTGCTAGCACATTCAAAAGGCAGCTGGGAAGTTACGAAGGTCCAGTACTTTCTTTGAAAGAACTAATTGTGCTATATGCTGGCAATGAGTAGTAGGTGTTAATTACATAAGATAACTAAAGTAAACAACTTTTAAATACTCAATGTGAATGCATTCTGTGTAATCAGAATCTTGCTTATGTTGGAGTAATAGGAAATGTGAACCAGTGAAGCAGCATCATTTTCATGTGAATATTGGCAAAATTAATGATATTCTTATTTTGCACCTGTATTTGAATAATCACTTTGATGGAAATCTGTGGTTTGAGTAGCCTGTAAGATCAATGAAAGCAACTGGAGTTTCTGGGGGGACTTTGGCACAGTGACCTGTAAGTATCAAGAATACGTTAACCAAACAATGCCCGCATTGCTTGTGAAAGGTAAACCCCAAATTTCATCTTCTCCTTTATTAATGGCAAAACTCCCAATAAGGTCACGATTGCACTTCCTCTCTTCAGAAAAGTTGAGTCATAACATAACAATTACTTTCATAAATGTTATTAGGAAGTGTCTCATTTTGTGGACGACTATGCCGTTGATTTGTTGCTGGTTAGTCTGAAAGATGAGACAAACTCAATTCTGCTTCTGAGTGCTCTGTAATTTTTGTAGGTTTTCTTGCTTCTGTTAAAATTATTGCATAAAATGTGGGTATTTCTATCTTAGCTTATAGAACGTGGCTTTTAACATTTACTTCTGTGGAAAGAAAGGTTTATTTGCTGAGCAGTGTTTGGAAATCATCTCTGATTTCATCATGTTATTAATACTTGAAGAAGTTGTATAAATAGGTAAATGTTGTTGAAAGTGCTGTGCACCAAGCCAAAGTGTTGGTAATTTTCTCATAAAACCACAGCTTTGACTATTCAAATATTTGTATGGTATGAATTAGAGACTGACAAAGCACAGGAAAGGTAAACTTCTGAAGGGCTTTAGAAAAAATGTATATAAATGTGTGTATGTATATGTGTATATATATGAAAATAATGTGAAATAGTTTGATGCTGTCATCATTGGGAAAATATAGTTGCTCACCTGGAAACTACTAAGATTAAAGTGAACTTTTCATATACACGTATATTTCCTAGTGAGGAAAAAAATCTACAAACAAAACATTTGTTTTAGTGCTTCTGTAGTGTTAAGGCTTAGGCTCATATCATTTGATAGTGATGACAACTCAATATATCTATATAATATTCATAAATGCACATAGTTATATTATTTTTCTGTGACAGTGGTTGAAAACAATGTGATTCATGTAGCTAACTTACATTTTTTGGAAGCACCACCAATACCCAGCAGTTAGAAAGGAATCAGTAAATTAAATGTTACAACAGCAACTGGCTGTGATTTAATATTTCAGGCTCTGTGTTAGTTATTTCCTTAGCTGTAAATCTGATGCACTTCCCCAGTCTACATATTAATTTGGAGTAAATTCTCTCATTAAAATTTGTGGAGTTAGACACACAGATTTGTCCATGGGTGCATCTTAGATACCAGAGATGTAGATAAGGGTTTCAAAATATTCAGTGCTTCTATTCTGAGGAATTGAACTTAAGGTACTTTAAAGGGATTGATTTTTCTGGAAGATTTAGGTATTATTTGCTAATGAGAACACACTGAGATGAAAGAACTCAAGCCAGAAAGCCTCATCTGCTACTTATGTTCTTCTGAGTATAGCTAATGTTTAAATTAGGTTTTATATCTCTGATTGTGGGCTTCTGAATAACGTCTGTCTTTGTAAGGACACTGGCTTTCACTAGAAGGCCGTCTGATTTACTTCAAAGGGATAGGTTTTCGATACAGTTTTAGGCTCACAGATGTAGGGGTTTTGCTACCCATAAATTTTGACGTGAGCGTGGAGCAATATGGGAGCTGTGCTCATGTGGTGCCTGTCCACGCTGTTCTTGCTTTTGCTCTGGACCCTTTCTGAGCCAAAAGCAAAGCAGCCCCCCATTCCACTTGCATGTTTAGTGACTGGAGTATGGCCATTAATTCAGTGTTGCATTTGAGGAGCCTCATTTGAGTGATGGGGAGCATGGGGGTTACGGTGTCATCTCTAATGGGTGAAATGGGAGGTGGAGGACTGTAATGTGCATGAGAAGCAAATGCCTGCCTCAGTCTGCAGACGCCCTCTTTGCTTTATGTTTCTTCATGGAAATGGTTTTGATTATTTGGGCTAGACACTTAGCGTAAACTGGAATTAAGTGGGAGTAGTTGTTCTGTCATTAATTAGGACATTAAAATAATATTTACTGCATTTATATGTATATATACAGTGTCACTAAAATAAGCTTGCAGTGCAGCTTGAAAAATGCTTTGAAAGGTAGTAGAGAAAAAAGCTACTACTTGATTAGCACTATTCTTATTTACTCTATCAAAACCTACTGGTAAACTAGATTTTATTCCATATTGCTGTTTGTGGGCATGATACTCAAATGGGAACAAATCTCTTTGTTTCACGGCAGTTTTGCCTGGAGTGGAGAGAGCAAGGCCCTTCCCACGACTGCATCCTCATCTTTCAGCAAGCTGATGCTCCAGATGGGATTTCAGAGATGGCCATAGGCAACGTGCCAGCCTCAGTCCACTGGCATTGAGTGTCTCATGCCCCTTTCTATTATTCCCTGAGTTGGAATAGCACTTTTCACTTGTGTAATTCCGGCTGTTTTACTGTCTGTGTCTGCATAATGATTATTTATCTGTCGGGAAGCCAAGACCTAGGGAAATCTATGCCCACGTTCTTCCAGCAGGTGAATGGCAGAGCCCATGAATCTGAGCCTTCATTGAGAGTTTTCCCGCTACGTGCCTCTGAAAATCTCAGCTTCAGGATTGTAGGGTGCAGGTCTCCTGCAGGCATTGCAGGGCCCGAGCTTGGCCCTTGTATGCTATCATAATAGGAAATAGCTGGTTGTATATCTCAGAGTTCAAAAGGGTAAAAAATACCAGGTTTTGCTTTATAAAAGTTGTTACTTTACTTAGTAACACGTTTCCCTTTGATTTTCACAGTAGGCAATTCTGTGTGGGAATGTTGGAGAGGAAGCCTTTAACATTTAGAAATGCAGGCTGTTCGTCTGACGGCCTGATTGAGATTAGTATCACAGGAAGCAAACTGAAACAATAGCTTTATAATACTGTTTCTATGTTGTGCAGAGAACAGTACATGGTATAACTGGAATGCTAAGTAGAAATATCATTTAGTTATGCTCATCTTAAATATTTTTCAAGATGTCCTCTAATTCTGTTGGCATAAAACATTTTTGCCATCATGACATTCAAATGTTTGGGATAAATTTAGAACTGATCTTTGTTCGTTTCAAGTAAAGGTTTTGATCCCATAAAGTTGCTGCTGAAAATAGACTGTTCGATGCTTATCAGTAGTGGATCTTTTGGATCTTATGTCCTTTAGTATAACCAGAAAAACTGATAGCAGTACTTGTCGCCTGTTATTCTCTAGCATAGCTAGTAAATTAGCCTAATGCTTTTGGGGGGATTAATAGATGGGAAGAGAGAAATAAATGTCTTTTGCTGAAGAATGGCTGTCTTGGTTGCAACACCTAACATTGTGATGGTTGTTAAGGCTGCCTCAGGTAGTCTCTTTTTGTCTGTGTATGAGGAAGAGAATCCACTTTACTAAGTCTGTATAGGCATTAGCATGAGGTGCCAATAATTTTAAGCATTTAAGTGGACCACACTGATGACGAAGGCGTTACAGGAACCAGAACTCTTTGGTACCAGTGAGTTTCTGTGTGCCAGCACCACAGACTTTTTAGTCAAGCTAATCAGGCAAACATATTTTATCAGCTCTCTTTCATCCCATCCCAATGGTGTGGTCACCCGGGTGTCTTTTCTGTGCAGAGATCCAGCAAAGGAAACTGGATGGGAGTTGCTCCTGTGCAGGGAGACAGTGGCAGAAACGGGGAGGGAACAGGGAAGCAGACAGGAAGTTGTTTGGGAGAAGGGAGGCCGCAAGGAAGCCACTGTGAAGTTGTTTCAAGGGAGAGAGACAACAGAGCCGGAAAGCCAGCAGGGAGCAGAAGGGAAAAAATAGCTTTTCTCCAGGCGCTTAAGGGAGAGGACAAGCTGTAGGGAGAAGTGGTGTGGGCATTGTTTTTGAATGTCTGGACAAGCTGCATTTAATCTCAGACCATTGTGGCATAAAACAGTGCTTTAAAAATAGCATGGCTACTTGTTTGCTTTTGTTAAATTGGAAAAATAGCTTTGTGCCAACCATGCTGCCAGGAATGAAAGCAGAGCTGGGTGCTGAGTGCTTCAACTGCTTGAAGTGATGTCTCTTTTCGGGGAAGCTGAACTAGAAGGTCCCACAGGGCTCTGGAAGCATGGTCTGATGGGGTGCTGTGTCTTGCCATTCAACAGTGATGGCTGCAGGACTCAAAGCAGCTTCCCGGGAGCAGCATCTGAATGATTTGGCGAGGTATAAACTCTGCGGTTAAAACAACACTAACATAAGTGTTTTCTTTATCAAAGTTGTTTGTGCGCTTGGAGATAAGAGCTCTTCAGGAAGCTTCAAGTTCAAGAGTAGCTTTTTCTTGATGTAGCTAAATTGAAAGCTTTTATTGAACACATTGAAAATATCCCCTTGAACAGGATGTACTGCCCTGTCAAGACAGGAAAAAAAAGAAAAAGGAAAAAAAAAAATCAGTTGCTTTCCTTTGATGGAAAACAAGAAACCAGGAAGAGGCAAGTCTGTCTCAAGGCTGCTCTCTCTGGGGCAGGATGGAGCTGCCGTTAGATTTTCCCTAACTTTTGCCTAGCAGCATCAGGCAGTTTACAACCCTCCTCTGGAACAGCAGCTATAGCCTGGTGTCTTTTATGCACAATATATGAGTAACTTTCTAGTATTTGTAGGATCCAGGATGAGAGACAAAGCTATGAAAAGTCTGTGGAGGAGACGATGTGACCTCCAATAGAAACCCTTATTATCACTCTTTACCTCTGAACTGAGCAGAAAGGGCCCCTTTGAGTCAGATCAGAGATGTTGAGAGGAGTATAGGCTGTTTGCTAGAGGTTATTTATATCTGAGCAGTTATTTCTTGTAAGGAGACCCTGATTTTTGAACCTTCAGACTTGTTCCAAGAGGTTGGACTGAAGGAAATGAGCAAGCATCTACGGAAAAAGTGTTCTTAAGCTTGGGAACAGAGCATATCCTGACAGTGGGAATTAATCAAAGCTTGTTTACAAGAGCTATTTTTAGCATAAAAGGTTATCATCAACGCTACAATAAGCATTTGCCATTGCAGTTCAAAGTTTCTTGTTGATGAATAAATTCCACTTTGGTGGTTAGAAAACTTTTCAGAGTGGAGCTTACTAAAAAATCCTTACCAAAATTTAATACAGGCCGAGACACGAGCTGAAAAATACTGTATCAAAGTTTGATGCAGACTAAGAAATGCTGCCTTGGGGTAATATGAACAGTGGATGACCCATCAAACTGGACATGGGCACGGTTGCTCTGTTCCTAGATCTGCTGTAGCTCTGACAGTCGCCCCAGGGAAGCCAATGCACTTTTCTGAGGTTCTCTGATGTGTTTCAACATCTCCTGATCTCGCCTAGACAGAAATCCTTCCTCCTTTGTAGGCTTCCCAGAGCTACCTGAGCACAGTCTTGGCCGGGATCCATAAATGTAACTGTAATATGAACAATAGTATCACAGCACTTCATTCTGCTGAATGTGCTATTAATTTATAGTTAAATTGGCATATTTGCAGTCCAGTCTCCCTGCTATGCTGTTATGGTGCCTGCACTGAAATATTCCTATTAGCAGAGGGAAGATGGGAAGTGTTGTAGGGGAAAAAAAGAAGAAACACGTCCTTATTTTGAAATTTAGTTAGCAGCTATTTTGAAAAGCAATGCTGACAAAAATAAAAAATAAATAAAAATGTGGGTAAACAATATAAACAATAAAAATGAGGGTAAACAGTTACCTTTCTGGAAAATTCTTGGAGGTGTACATGGGATGCTGTCACCTGGCCTCAGACCTACTGGAATGCTAAAGTTCTGCCACTGCCTCCTCATGCTGACCTCCTGCTTCCATCTCGTCCCAGCTTTCTCAAATGTTTTCTGTGTGAAGCTGAATTTTCTTGTGCTAATACTCCAGTCCAGCTCTGAGGTGAATTAATGAGAAGGTTTAAAGCCAAGTGAAAGATGAGCGATTCCTGGGAGCAGCCTGCAGTAGCCATGCCTTTATTTGTTTTTCTTCTGTGAAATAAGTTCTTTCTAAAGCGAACTAGATTTTTGCTAGTGGCAATGACTGATGTATCAGTCTCCTAATGTGTGTATATCCTCTATGTATTAGTAGTTAGTGATTCTCACAGGAGAAGGGGGACAAGGTATATAATGCTGTAACTGTAGCCATATGAGAGATGTATTTGTTATTTATATTACTATAATTATATGTTACCTGACACAGGGCATACTAGGGCTGCCCTAACATATTTCTGTGCTGTGGACTAAGGATCTTCAGGTAGCTAATCTGCTTTAAGGGTTTAGCACAGATGAAACCTTCCCACATTGTGTGTTTGCAACCACCACAAAGAACCTGCCCACAGAAGAAGATGTGAGTACCTTTGGTGCATCCCCCAGTGCCTGAGCATCCCTGGGCAAGCTGTGTGGGGGGTGATGTTCATGAGGGACAGACAAGGAACGGATGGGCTGCAGCAGCACAGTGGTCCCTGTCTCCTACCTTTATGTGTCTGATAGTGCCTACAGTTTTCTCAATACAGCTGCTCTGTAATAATAGACCATGCGCTACTTAGTACTACAAGAAACCTTACCTGCCAGCTTCTGGTGCCTGCTGCAGATGGAGGATGCTGAGGGGGAAGGAGGGAATGTGGTGGGGTTACCAGGGAAGCTGGAGGGTGTCTGCAAACCCCCTTGGGTGTTCTTTGGGGTTATGTAAGGCAGGAGTGCACAGCAGTACAAATCTTCTTCCCTCCTTCCTCCCAGTCCGCATTACAGATGCCTCCAGCTGGACAAAGGTAATTTTAATAAAAACAAGTTGAACTCTGATCCCACACAACCCTATAACCCCATGCTTTAAAGCTGGCTATATCTTTAAGTGCTGTGCTCAGCTAGGACATTAAGGGTTTGAACCTGCAGCCCTGATGTGAGTGATCCTATGTCCTCTGTGTGTATTTGTATAAGTAATATAATTTATATACATGGAAAAGCAAACTTAATCATCTGATAATACAAGTAAAGTGTTTGTCTTTCACTGTTGGAGGCATTTAAGAATACAAATGCTTTGAATAGCCCTCCTGCCTTTGAATGGTCATGTTTTGTTAATGCAAACTTAATGAGCTGGGGAAAAAATGGAAAGGAGGGTCTGGGGTTAGAGCTGAAAAGTCATTTTTTTTTCTCTGAACCCACACTTGGCTGATTGTCTTGGGCTACAGCCATGATCCCTCCTGAATAAACCATTTGTTTGCTTTCAGAAAAGTAAAAAAAAGACCCTTGACATTCTTTACACAGCAGAAACAAGCTTGAGAGCAGATGGTCGCTTAAGTTGTTTTTTTTTTTCCCCTTCCCTAAATGTCATTATGGTCAAAGTGCATACTATTACTATTCAAATATATTATTGTGTATTTTCTGTATTTTAAATGCTAGACCTGATGTAATTTCCTAAAGTCAGTTGCTTTGTACTGAGGAGGAACTGGGCCATGTGTTTGTAGTTAGAATTGCAGTGCAGGGACTTGAGATGATAAATGTGGTGGCCATCCCCAAAGAGCGTCTTGTCTTCCCTGCTACCAAACAGTTGCACTGAGAAGCAAAAGGTGGTAAACCAAGTGCTCCCAGTGGCTCTGGGGCCGAGTCCACTTCTTTCCTTGTTGGCATGATGGGAAATGGACTGCTGCCGGGGAGGGGGGATGTTGAGATGCAGGATGAGGATGCAGCAGCAGCGGCCAGCATCACTTCTGTCCCCATTCATCTTTTCCAAACAGCGGCTTGGTGGGTTCTGCACTGTAAATTCTCATCTCTCTGCATTTGCTCGCTGTCCATCCTTAGATACTAGCAGAGATGCAGTTGCAGGAGGTTTCTGGATTGAACTCACCCTTTAATCACAATTTACTAATACTTCAAAGTAAGAACTGCAGTAGTTTGGCTCAGCCTCTTCCTTACCTCAAAAAATACAAACCCAAACCACTTCTAATAATGTTTTACAAAGCAATACGCCATTCCCGGTTCTAGATTTCTTCCAAAACAAGTATTTTGACAAGAAACATGAAGAGAAATGATGAACATGCATTTGGCCAAAAGAATGTGCACAAAAGATGATGTGCTTCAGTGTCTAGGTATATGGGTGTTATGTACTGAAAGCATGTCTTGCAGAAAGACACTAAAGGTGAATAGAGGGTCTGTTGCATTTGCTGGAAAGTTCAGAAAAGTATCTCCTGCCTTTCTAGTGATAAAAATGTCCCTTTTGTACACTGTTCAGAAGGGGGTTGTGGCAAGCAAATCCTAACAGCAGAAAGATGTTTGGTTGCCTTGTACCTGGATGTGTTTGCGTTGAAAAAGGCTGGTGTCAATGCTGCAGACTTTACATGCTTATTTTTCCCTCAGTATGTGCTGACAACGAGAATGAACTAGAGGCAGACCAGCAGATGGACAACTTGTACCTGAAAGCTTTGGAGGGATTTATTGCCGTGGTGACACAGGACGGAGACATGATCTTTTTGTCAGAGAATGTCAACAAATACATGGGTCTTACCCAGGTAACTTGTTCCATAACACTTTCCTGTCTTTGTAATACAATTCCTAGAAATGAGTCCAATGCCTAAATGCAGAAAAACAGCTGCGTGTCACTGCGAAAAGACTGGAAATAAAATGTCTCATTTCTCAGCAGGTACCATGTACACCAGACAATGGGAGGGGGGGTTCCCCTCTCTTTCTATCAAAGTTGTGCTGTCTTTGGCAACTGCAAACTTGCCTTCCTAGATACTACCATGGAGAAGAGAATGAGAGTTTGTTGAACTTATGCCTTAGACTCCGAGACAGAGGGAACAGAGGTGGTGTTTTATGTACCCACCTTTTTTGCTTTGTGGATTGAGGGTTTTC
Source organism: Nestor notabilis (assembly GCF_000696875.1). Classification (NCBI taxonomy): domain Eukaryota; kingdom Metazoa; phylum Chordata; class Aves; order Psittaciformes; family Psittacidae; genus Nestor; species Nestor notabilis. Next base: position 52,088 of record NW_009943921.1, read on the forward strand.
TCCTTCTGTGTTGAAAATAACCAGTGTTGTTGGCTGTTAACTGCACTGTGCAAATTCAAAGATAAGGAATTGTTCTGGAGAGAAAATGAAGTTATGTATGGGATAAACAAAGGGAGGGTCACAGGATTTGTATCTGTGAACATTCTAGTTCTAGCGACCAGTTTTATCTGAATGGGTGGTATTTAAAAGCAGATAAATACTATCAGTTGTTTTTATTTGGCTAAGAGTAGTTCTTACTTCTGCACAGGTGGAATTAACTGGACACAGCATTTTTGACTTCACTCATCCATGTGACCATGAAGAAATTCGAGAGAATCTGAGTCTGAAAAATGGTAATAATGAAAATACAAAAGTCACTGTTTGCTTTTTAAGTAACCAGATGAAGTAATTGGCTAGCAGTAGAGATGTTAGTCATGGTAAAGGGAATTTTCATTCCTAGAGTAATCATTAACTGTTATTCAGTGCTTTGTGGATTTCTTTTGTTTTGCCAAATATTTCTTAAAAATGATAACACTAAAAACTGTTTGTTTAGTGTTTTCCTTTCATCAAGTTAAGCCAGGCGTAATGTTTTCATTTGTAGCGCTTTGCAAAGGTTTGTATGCTGCAAGCTAAAGAATAGGTTTAAATGCATGAAGTCATATTTAAGTTCCACTTAAAGCTTTAGGTCTGAGCTCTGCAAACTGCTCTTCAATGGTCCATGCATCTTTGATGGTCTCTGCACGTAATGATCTGAGAATTAGTCTGTTTTTTTTTATTGAATCCTTCATGCTTGTGAGTGGAAGAAATCAAGAAGCAAAACTGAGAAAACCTATTTGCTATTTTCCTTATACATAAGGTCCAGGCTTTGGGAAGAAAAGCAAGGAGATGTCAACTGAGCGTGACTTCTTCATGAGGATGAAATGCACTGTTACCAGCAGAGGCAGAACTGTTAACCTCAAGTCTGCCACATGGAAGGTACCATATTTGGGCCATAATAAGTGGTTTTGATTTTAAAAGACATCTTGGCATGTGGAGAAAGAACATTTTAAGTTTGTTTCTCATTCAAAAATCATTATTTCAGGTTTTGCACTGCACTGGACAAATTAAAGTATATAACACTTTCCCTCCTCACACTCTGTGTGGGTATAAAGAGCCTCTTCTCACCTGCCTTATAATAATGTGTGAGCCTATTCAGCATCCTTCAAACATCGATATCCCTCTGGACAGCAAGACCTTCCTGAGTCGCCATAGCATGGACATGAAGTTCACCTACTGTGATGACAGGTAAACTCCACTAACTTTTTCCTTTCCATAGGTGTTTTTATCTTCTTGAAGAAAACAAGTAGTCCTTCCAGATGTCCACCTGTGTGGACCTGGTAAGCAAGGACTAGGAGAAAGGACAGTCTGTTACCAAGGCAGCTATTCAGTGGCTCACTTAATCCATCTCAAATTAGGCAAAATGGTACTCCTGCTTATTTCCTCCTCCTGCTGAGTGAGGAATTCAAGTTCACTGGCAGAAGATGAGGCAGTTTAAAGCCATAAGCATTAGCTTCTTGGGTTTTAGCTAACTGAAGAGTACACAGGATTTCTGTTCTCTTTTTTTTTTTAGGGAATGTCTGAAATGATGTGCCTTATTCAAGGACAGGTTTACAGTTGGTTTGGCCCAGGATGCTATTAGAGGTTAGCTGGAAAGTACTTTATGCTCTAGATTATCTAAGAATTGCTAAGGCATCCAGAACATCTGTGGTTCTGGAATGGGCTTGCAGCCTCTTGCTCAATGAAAGCAAACAACCTTTGCTGGTTATCTATCTGCTTCGCTTAGTGGTGAAATGAAGGGGAGGGGAAGATCTTGGATCAAGCAAGGGGCTGTGTATCTGTACTCTGTGGGTTTGGCGTTTGGGTTGGTTGTTTTTTTTAAGTTTATGAGATCATCTCTGAATTTAATATGAAGTCTTCCACCTAATGAAACTGGTTTCCTGAAATTCTGTTACTGGCAGCCACTGAGGTCTGTAGAGTTATCAGTGGGATTATACATACGCTGCATTTTATGCAAAACCTCACAAGGACTGAGATCTTGGTTGTGTTTTTCATCCTTCAGAGTTGGTTTTGTTTTGTTGTTTTTTTTTTTTTTTTAACTTGTGCTAAGCAAGATTTATGATTTCAAACAGCAATTGTATAAACTAGCAGTGTTAGCAGCTGTGGATGGAAGCAACATTACAAGTGTGAAACTTGACTGATTGTCTGACCTCTGTGAGAATATAGCCGCAAGTGTGCTGTAACTAGAAATGCCCTCTGATGTAACTGCAACAAAGCAGATTTTGTTTCTTGTTAATACTTTCAGGATGAAAATAGATATAAATAGGATTTTGCTGTTGGGAGAGAGGAAAGCAACAACACAGTAGTGACTCATTATTAACAGCAATGTACCTCTGAATTATTGGGGCCATTCAGTGGCAGGCTAGAGGAGGATTTTGTTGTATGGCATCATTCGCGTGTCTCTGCCAGACTTAATGCATAAGCAATTATAAATGAGGATTAGAGGAACTGATACTATCACATTAAAGATACACATGCTTATTCTAAAAAGAATGACATATTATGCCCTGGTTTAAATAGTGGGAGTTGATTTACAGGGAAAACTTTTCACATGATAGAGATACACAACAGCTTCCTCTGGAGGATTTAACTTGTAGGGAATTTCAGAGATTCTTCTTTAAAAGCAGGCAACAAACCAGCACATCTTTTACTAGATAGTTTTGGTTGGATGGTTCACTCATGTTTTATTTAGATTATGATAAAGCTGTAAACAGACAGACAGACCAGAGAAGGAAGAGACCTCACAAACCTTTCAGGTTCTTTCTAGCAGATCCTCCTGGCTCTTGCTTCCCCCCCAGAGGGATGTTGATTTCTCTTCAAAAGGCGACACATCACTAAACACATAAAAATGCAAAACACTCTGCTGTTATTATCAAATTTGGTGCTGCTAGACAAGTTGCATTGAAGGAGCAGTTTATGCCAAGAATGTAAATCCAGGCTGAGCAAAAGCAGCATGTGCCAGTCAGATGCCTAAACCCTTTCCAGCATACTGTGGCCTTTCTGCAGCGACACAGCAGGGCTGACACAGCTCATTTCTCCATGAGAGACTGTGTCTTTCCAGTTCAGGGCTCATATCATTTGGGGCAGTGTGCCTACTCTACCAGGTTTCTGCAGCAATCTGTGAGTATCCTCTTTGCAGTTCATTTGGTGTGGACAGGTCTGCTTCCAGGGAACATTAAGTTCTTATTTTTGAAGCATTCAGTTAAAGAAAACTTAGGATTTCTGAGGAAGTACCTTAATGAACGGCAGCCATGCTAGACCTTACTAATGGAAGCATCCACTTTCAGTGTGAAGCTGAAGTGGGTACAAAGGAGAGCTGCCCTCGTACGTGAAGTTGAAATTTATCCTTGCAGAAAGTGAGGATCACATCTGTCATGTCTTTAGGAAAGCTCAATAGTCTCTCTCTGTCACAATGCAACATGCAAAATATAAGCTGGCTACCTTTCAACACTTCGTAAGAAAAACTAGTTGGCTGGCATGAAGTGCCTTGATTCTTTTGGCTTTTCCTCAGGAGGGTACAGAACAGATTCAATATGAAGCAGGCAAGACTGGCATCCGTCATTTAAAATGTGTGAGACACTAGCCTGTATTTTTTGCCTTCCAAAAATAATTAATATAAGTGGGCCTATGACTTGCCAGTGGTTAGGTGGGATATGTTTGTATTCTTAAAACCGCTTTTGCAAGGTGATGAGCCTGTAAAGAAAGGTTTGTGAGGTATAAACAATAAAAATAGGTTGGTCTGTTAAACAGCTGCTTCAGCCATTGCTGGAGTGTGATTTAAAAATGTTCCTTTGCTCCACTTACCTTGGCTGGGTGGTTTACAGGATTATTTTAGCTGTAATACAGAAATGCTGATCAGTGGTACAATTCAGTAATCCAAGTGAGGATTTAGTTTAGCTGCACAATGCTTTTGTGTTGGGGAAGATCACCAGAGAGGGTGTTGTAGTCAGAAAAAAAGGCAAGTCTTTTTGTGAAGGCAATTTTGTTAACTTGGTGACATAGCTGATGCCATGGAACCGATGAGTAGAAGAAACAGTGACAGTATGTTCTTGTGGTGGAAATCCACAAAACAAAAGTGAAAGCTGTATCTGAATTAGATAGAAAACCCCAGAACTACTTCAGCACATTCAGTCTTGGCCTTTATGGTTCACGCATAACAAAGAAAACCCATATGCTGTATTTTGGAGGGGACCAGGGTTTTGAAAGCGGGGGGGGAATATGCCATTGGAGGTGACATTGGCTTTTCACTTTCATCCCTGTGACCTCCTGTGGAGGCTGGGGAAGGGAGAGGGAATTGCTCTTTGCCCACAATTGCTGTGGGTAGGATGCATCAGGTGAGGGAAGGATAAGGAAACAAGTCTGTTCTGCATGGGGCAACATGTGCAGCTCCGGAGGCTGTGTCACAAACCAGCTCCCTGGCACTGGCACACTGAGAAGCGTATGTTCCCTATTACTTTGAAGGCATGACTTGCCATAAGAAATTGTATGTTCCTGGTTACAAGAAGCCAAATTAGTTACACTCTGTATTGCTTTTTCTTTGGTGGAACTTTTTAATGGAAGAGTTGAAGCAGCAGAAGGAGTGATGGAGGATGTATGGTGATTCAGAATGTGATGGTGCAGGAAGATCATAGAATGGTTAGGGTTGGAAAGGACTTTAAGATTATCTACTTCCAACCCCCCTGCCATAGGCAGGGACACCACTGCAGTGCCTATCCCTTGCAAAGATGCAATGCCAATACTGTTGGTCCCAGTTAGATTTCTCCTAATATGAGTGTGCATGTGGTATCCAGGCTCTGACCAACTGAGAGGAAACAGAGTTATGTCCCTGTAAAACAGAAATATGCAGGCCTAGGAACTTCAGTGAGGATTTAAGTCAGTTTGCCATTTGGCCTATATTTGGGGAATATTTTTAAATTAGGTGAGAATACAAATAAGCATTTGAAAGGACCTCCTGTCTCTCCATCCCTGCTCAGGGGGGAAATGCAGTAAGGAGACAACAGTGAAGTAAGGATATCTGAAACCAGAGATCTGCAGATGGCAAAACTGGCTTTTGGTATATGTCCTATTTAATTAAAAAAACATGACCAACTTCTTTTAATAATAATAAAACTTTGATTTACCTGGACCAAGTGAGTAAGAAAGAGTCCTGGTGGAGTTTTTCATGTACCCATCTAGAGTTTGTACTTGGCAGGACAGCTTTACCCCAAGCAGAGTGGCTGTGTTGGGCTTTATAATTTTTTTTTTTCTTTAACTCATTCTGCTTTAAGTATAACTTGGTTTATTTGTTCCCGTCAAGACCGATTTAACTTCAATAACTTGGTAAGAGTTTGAATACAGAAAGACTTTGTTAAAAGATCCACACCCTCACACACACACAGTCCACATGCAACCCAACGAATATACACCCAGCTATTTTTTCATGAGCGGTAGACATTACAGCAGTCTTTCACAAAGAGCCTGACTTCTCAGTCCTGACGGTTCTTATGATACTATTTTAACTCAAGAGATAGTGTACAATAAAAAGCTTTGTGTTCCTATAAAGAGGCAGAAAAGCACAATTTTAAGAAACACCAGAATACTTGAAATAGCTCATCTCATAGGAGATGTAGCCTTTGAAGCAGTGAGCTTTGTTTGCTTTGCCATTTCTCAAAGAGATAAAATGGGGCAAAGTTGCACAAATCTGGAAATAAGATTCATATCGCTCATTTCTCCATTGTGTATCCAAAGCACAAACTCTGCCTTTACTCCACATCCCAAGAAATGGGTATATTGAGAGAAACTGAAGTAGCCTCAAAAAGCATTTGCTGGTACTGTGGAGGGCTACTGCCCACCCCTGCTGTGTTTTCTGAGATTTTGACCTCTCTGTACATCATGGTGACAAATTTAGCTCAGAAAACTGAAGTGCCAGTCTGGCAGAATGAAGATTTCCCCAAAGGTATTTATGTTTTCCGAAACAAGTGATTAACAGAGAACAAACAGCCTCTCGGCCCACCTGTCATCTTCAACAAAAATTATTAGTATCCTTCTAATTAGCTATTACAAATGCAGAGGAAACACAAAGCCTTCCATGGGAGGATGGCATCCAAAACCACCATACAGTTTGTTTTTCAATTTTGTCATTCCCCAGCTTGCACAAAGGGCAATTTTCTGTCTGGTGTTTAAGCAAAGTCTTGTATTCTGGACTCAGTTTTGTAAATGACCCTTTAGTCCCACGGGGCATATATGTTTCTATGTCTCTCTTAGTTATGTATTCCTTCTCCTCATAGCTCTGTAGGATGCTTTTTCCTTTGCACTTAGTCCTCTGTGTTTTCACTTGGCATTTCTTATTGCTGAGAGGCTCCTGTGGAAAGCACATGGGGTTTGGAGGGTGCACCTCACTGGGAAACCTGAAAGTGATGCTCAAGTGAGCTCAGTGCAGGGACATGAGGCACACAGTGCCTCTCGGCACCTCCAGGTGCTGTTCGAGCTCTTAGCTGTGGTCAGACTTCTTCCAGGAGTGCTGGAGATGGAGATAGGTGCCCCCTCACCCCTAGTGTGTAATGCAGCATGGAAGTGGCTAATCTGATTTCAAGCCCTGCAATATCTATAGCCTGCAAGGTTAAGCTTCTCAGAATCAGCAGCAGCAGAGGAGGAATAAAGGAGGATGTGGTCTGCCAATTCACACACCCCAAACCAAATACTGCTAACAATTCTTGGAGAGAATTTGTTATAAAATAGCGGTATTTAAAAACATCCTTAGCCAGTTTTAAGGGGGCTTGGGGGATGGGAGAAAGAAACATTCTGTATTTAAAAAAAAAAAAAATCCTTTCACTCCCAGGAGTGTTTAAAGAGAAATGTAATCAGTCTGAATAGTGGTAACAGATTAACAGGTTAGTTATGAGGGGCACAGAAGCTGTTTAGCCATTTTTAAAGTAACTATTTTGAAAGTTACTCTTGATCAGTATTTCACTAGTAGAATTTGGCCAATGTGGGCAATTCTTTGATATCTTTATCTTTCGGTGTACTTTTCAGTTGGTTGTATTAAAAAGATGTCAGCTCACCCCTTGCTAATGTTCATCCAAGATTATCTTACATCTAATTAAATTTGACATTGTCACAGCTGGATCACACCACAAGTTGTTCTGTGCCATGGAATAACAGAAAGTAATTTTATAGTGAGGGTGCTTTTATGAGCAGCGAGGAGCAATTTCAGAGGGGAATTACAGGATTGGAGAAGACAATTTTACATAAACATTGCAGTTCCTATATGAAAATAGTTAAGAGTCCCTCCACCTGCCGTAATGCATATTTTTTGCTTGCTATCTCAGTTCCACTGTTGATACCCATGAAGGCTGTAAATGTGGTTTTGGATTTGCATTGGTGCTGCTGGGTACACGATGCTTCTTTTTTTCCATTATCTTTTATTTCCTTTTCCTTCTCCCTGCTCAACCCTCACTTGGCTCTCAGCTCCAAATGACTGGATTAAGAGTAAATCCTCAGCTTCCTGAATTTTAAAAGCCTTCCCCTTGTGATGAGCTCCAAACTAACTGGAATGGTTTTATTATACCAGGCCATTATATAACAAAAGGGCATAGTTTCTGTTTTTTAAGGACTGTATATTTACACTGGTCCTGGCAAAAGCCTCGGGCTACTTACACCAATGCGTCCCAGCTGACTGTGTAAAGGCAAGCAGCAACTGTATTTTGGGAGCCTTACTTTCATTAAGGCTTCTTCTACATTGTTTTTCTCTCCTTGTGGTTCAGCTCTGGTGACCGACTCGTTATGAGAATTACTGCTTTTATTAAAAAAGAAAAAGCAAATGTGGTTTCAGAGAAAAGTTGCAGATTTGGCTGGGGTGCAGTTCAAAGGCTCAGAAGCAGGTCAGTGAAGAGAGTCCAAAAAGCAACTCTTTGAAACCTGATTCTGTGATTTTCCCTCTGTTGGGCTAACTGTAAGCCTAAATAGAACTGTAAACATAAACGGCGAGTAAGTCTTTGGGGGGAACCCAATAAAACCAACTACTGTCTTAGCTCAGCTAAGCTATTATAAATCCAGGTTTGTTCTGTGGAAATCAAGACAGAGAGTAGTTTTTGGAGTGACAAAACCAAGGTGTCCCAGGGGTGCGAATGATACAGTTCTGCGGAGGCGAGGGAAAAGCTGACTCAATGCCTTGGTGTTCAAACCATACACAAAATAGCTTCATCTTCTGTGTCTTCCTTGCTGGAGGAGGATCCAGATGAATGCCATGTTCTTGCTCTGTTTGTTTTACAGTATTTACATGTCTGTCTTGTAAAGACATGCTTGTGCCTGGAGGGCTGGGCCAAGGCTGTCCTTCCAGGGAGCACACAAACCTGAGGGATGTCTCTCTTAAAAGTAGCAATACCACTGATCAAATGTGGTGGTGGCAGATAAACCCTTTCCAAGGGAGTTGCGAGGCATAAAACTTGGGCACTACTATTGACAGCAGCAACGTGCTGCAAGATGTGGCTGTTCCTTGCAAACCTCTTCCCTTTCCAAGGTTTATCACAGCTTAGCAGTCAGTTTGTACTTGTTTCTGCTATTGCTCTTTGCTACATTACAGGTTGTTGTTGCACTTTAAAAGCTAGGAAAAGGCATCCAAGAGAGTTGTTGACTTGCAAAACAGTAATGTTTCTTTTTTTCCCAGAAAATAAGATATCTTTGGTTTTGAATTTTTATTTTTTTTTTATTTACTAATTGTGTTTCCTGTAAAGTTGTGTGTGATGGTTTTACAAATTGAATTTAGGAAAAAAGAACTCTTTTCCTCCACCCTTCATTAGAGAAAATCATCTGCACAGTTTGATGACCTATTTTCATTTATTCAGGAACTTGTGAGAAATTCTGCCTTGCCTGAGTACTCAGAAAGGCTCTGAAAAGAAGTCTAGTTTGTGAGATCGTAGCTTTCTTTGTGTAAAATCCTACTTAGTTTGTGGATTACTCACCCAAGTAACCTAATCCATATGCTGAAGTTCTCATATAATTGAGAAACACTAAGTAGAAGAGCTGATTTGGGTTTTTTTCTTTTAACTGCCTTTAATTTCCACACCTTGCATTTTTATATTATTAAATGCAATACCCACTGTAGTGACTTAATCCTTTTATGTAGGTTTTTTAAATGTGCACATACTTCTAAACCTGATGGTGCCAACCACTACCCTCCTCACACGTATTTGATTTTGAATAATGATATTTGGGAGATTCTGCACATAGTGGACAACTCGAGGACTTTGTCAGCAAGGGCTTTCCAGGACCTTCTGTAAGAGATACTTTGCAATAGGCCTGGGAAAATTTGCAGCACACGTAATGGCATCCCTAGGAACTTTTATTCCAATAGTAGTAAAAGGCAGTTTATTCTGAACACAGAAATATTTTGCAATGTGATCAGAAGTCCTCTACAGCTCCCAATGTGTTTGGAAGTTCAGAATTTCTTATATTGTGGTTTTAGTTCTGTAAGTCTAAGGACTAGAGCTGATCATTGCCCTGCACAGGTAAGCATAAGGGTAAGGTGACCTGAATTTTAAAGTTTGTTTGGGTTTTTTTTCCTTAACCAAGAATAACAGAGTTAATTGGATACCATCCAGAGGAGCTGCTGGGCCGCTCGGCGTATGAGTTCTACCATGCCTTGGACTCGGAGAGTATGACCAAGAGTCACCAGAACTGTAAGTCACATACTTACTTTTCTTCATAGTTTGCATGTAAAACACAGCTTGCAGATACCTCAGTAAGTAGTTGGAAATACAAATGCACCCTGTGTGCAGGTATTCTCTGAGGACAGTATTTACACTTGGCAAGAAAGCTTACAGGTCACTGTGCTTGTCTAGCTAAAACCTGCTGCTCATCTTTCCAAAGGGCCTGATTTTTGCCATAATTAAAATTAAACTTAGATGGTAGAGAGGAGAATCACTCTCTCTCTAAGGGATAAAACAAAGATCAACTGAAAATTTGAAAAGCTGGGTTAGGCAGTACTGGCTTGGTGAGAAGGCTATTTACTGGTGGTATTAATCCTTCTAGTGTGCCACTGGGCTCAGCAGG
>NW_009943921.1:62222-82270 GCF_000696875.1 Nestor notabilis
GTAAAGGGTAATAGGAAGAGCTTATTGCAGTGTGATTCTGAATGTCTTTCTTCTGCTACCAAATAATAACTGTCCTCCCCACCCAAAACAGATGTGCAAAGAGACTTTCTAAAAGAGATATTCATTATACAAATAATATATATTGCCAGGAACAGCTGCTTCTTGTTTTTCTTATGCCTATGTGAACTGCCAGTTTTAACTGGTTTTAATGTAAAGTACCTGAATTATTATGGGAGCAGAGATCAGATCCAAGTTCTGCTCCCTCTTTTCGGCAGGTCACACAGTGTGTCTGTCTCACATAAAATTTTTTTAAATTATTTAATCTTCAGTCTCTGTCCTTAGTGTTGGTGCTATGGCTGGAGACAGCATGGTGTGCTAATGTACAAGTGATATTTTCCCACCCTTGGCCCTTTCAGCTATTGAGTAATTACTGTATGGAAGAGTTCTCAGCAACAGATTACTAAAATGTTTGCTGCTGCTTTTTGATAAAAACAAAGCAAAGTTCCTAGACTGGAGTCTACATGCTAAAAAAAAAACATCTTCTTGGTACTATGATCAAGGTCTCTGTCCTCAGGAAAAAGCCCATAACTTAGATTACATCTGTACGGAATTATCCACCAAATAGACTTGCAGAAATACTTTCTGTATTTCCCAGAGAAAAGTAGCAGCAAAGAATAACTGTCTGACCTTTAGGGGGAAAGGGAATGTGCATTAACTCCAATGGCAAGGATTCAGGACAGCGTTGAGTTGAAATGTTGCTTGGAAGAACGTTTGGCAGTGATTAAAGTTGTGTGCTATAAAACAGTGTTGGTATGAATCATCCTGTTTCCAGAGCTGACTAAAAGAAAAAAAGAAATCAAACCATACTTGCAGAGAGTTGTCTGGGAATGTATTTGTTAAATTGGTTTCTTAGGTAATGTGTTTGTGTTTTTAACAGGGAAAAGGAATTAGCGATGTTCGTTTGTATCCATGTCTGTATCCTGTGCTGGGCTATCTAGGGTCATCCTGAGAACTCAGGGGGTGTGCTGTACTGTTGAGTTGCATTTCTAAGAATGGGATAATGCCAGGGAAGGAATGAAATAAGAGCTGCTAATCTCTGGTATCAGGAGAAAGGGATAACCATGAAGGTCTCTATGTAGTTAATGAAGTGGGACCGCTGAGTTGGGACTTGTCCATGTAAAGATTTCTGGAGACTTACTAGTACTCATCTTGACCAGGCATTGACTGAGGTTGCTCCTCACTCTAGCATTCAATTCACCTCATGTGTCTATATGCCATTTGTGCCTACTGAAAAGAGCCATGTCCTACAAGGTTTTGCTGTTGAGCATGAGGACTGATTGAGAAGCAGAATGAAAGCAAGGGAAAATCTAGAGGGGTAAGTTATACCAGCAAAAATGCTCAGGGCACTGTGAACTGCACAGGTTATAAATACTTAGGATCAAACTGTGCCACAGTGTTTATGATAGCACAGAATCTTTACTGTTGGAAGCACAGGACCAAAGTCTGTGCTGTGATAAATGCTGTTGCTGACAACAGAGACAGCATATTTTTAATTCTAAGATAAATACTTTCCATGTCTTCTGGGACAGTCAGGCTTCTTACCAACTCAGAGAACAACCACAAAGGCAAAGTGACAGCAAGCTGTGACTTGAGAAAACACACATAAGCCCTCCAAATAAGAAATCCCTAGGTTTCGTAATGTGTGCTGTTGAGAGGTTGTAACCAGGGTAACCAAGCAGGTATATAGCTTATAGAGAACTTCCTAGTTCTTCCTAACCATGGCCATTTATACATGGAAATAGCCATCTCAAAATTCATGTTCAGCACACTTGTATTTATTAAATAATAATTTTTATTAGAAATATGCTATGTGTAGAGTATATATTAATTCAGTAACGCAGTCATCAATTCTGACAGTGCCAACCACCTAGTGTTGTAAAAATGCATAGGAAATAGAGGGAGGAGACTGAAGTTTGAAAAGAGGGAGGGAGGAAAACCTCAAATGAGTCCCTTGGTTAGAAGCAGAACTCCTTCCCTTTCCTTCCTTCTAATTTAGTGATAAATCATGTTTATTGCAGTTTTACTATACTGTAGGGTTGGGTTTTTTTCTTGAGGTGAAATAACAACCTCACATTCAAGCAAGCAACAATAACATTTGTGTTCTTGGTTGGAAGTATGGTTGCATATAGAGTACAAGAGTCTTAATTAGTCACCATCAAATGGGAAGACTAGAGTGCATTTGGCAGTATAAAGCATACTCAGTTTTTCACGTTATGCAAGCAAGATGAAAATCTCTGTCTTGTTACATAAATAAACACAAAAGATTGACTGTAGAGCTATTTTTTCCAATTCAACAATTAATAATCTATAATCACTTCCATTTAAGAGTGGTCTTGTTGCCATTAAAGCCAATGGGAATTTTGCTGTTGGCCTGCGGGGAGCTGAATGTCACCATCTGGACTTGCCACTTGGTAGCACTTAGCAGAAGTTTGCCAAGCCTTCCAAGTGAATCATATTTCACACGTGTCTCTCAGCAATTGAAAAACAAATTTTGTTTTCAATTAAAGTCATCTCTGCCTTCCCCCTTTTTCCACCCAAAGATAAGGAATATAACTGGAGCCTATTTCACTGGGATGTAACTAGTTCTGTAAAGATACAGACAACGTATGATTAAAAAAAACCAAGAGAAAAGTGAGAAGTTCACTCTGAAGGCAGAACCTTAAATGCAGCATTGATAACAAAGTCAGCAGTTACGAGCATATTAGTAATTTATGAGATTACCCCACAGAGAGATTCTGCTGTACTTTATTATATCAGAACATGACATGCTTTGAATAACAATAATAAAAAAGATTAAAGCAGTAAAAAGCTTCTTTGTAATGTAACAGGCACCTACACTGTGACTCTTATTGATGAGCTGATGATTAGGAAGCAGTGTAATTATGTTTCACAAGCAGAGCAGAACAGTCCAGTCACTAAAACACTTTGAAATGAAAGCCTTTTGATTTTGTTCCACCAGAAGTATTTAATCAATAAAAGTAATGTTCTACTTTGTTCTAAATAAATTAAATGATGGACGATTAAATACTCCTAGGAAGAAAACAAACTTCAGAGATAGAAGGATAAACACAGCAACAATTATCTGCAAAACAGTTGTATTTCATGGGCCTGGATTTGTACATTTGTATGGTGGCAATGTAGGAGAGACTGACAATAAATAGTTTCTCTTAAAGGCCAAATTCACAGGGAGCTTTTCTGTACAAAGACTGTAGAATTGAGCTTTCAGCCCTACCGAATTAAACTGCATTATTTTTAGGGCATTAGTTTGATGGTGTCAAATGTGTTTAAAAGGAAAGATTGCCAATGCAATCAAAGGTTTAGTTGAGCCAGTTCCCACTTTTGCTACTCAATGCAGCTACCTCTGCTTACAAATACAAATTCTTCTTAGTACGAGTACTGCTTGCATATTCCAGCCCTGATTTTATTGCCATTGATCAGCAGTACTTTTCCTCAACTGACAAATTACCACAGTCATAAAACTTTACATCTTGGAATTCCAAAGCTCCACACTGAAAGTTCAGTGTCTTCAAATATTACAAAATATTGGAAGGAGGTGGGATTTCACCTTTCAAGCATCTAGATGAAGCTTTAAACCCACGTTATACCATTATCAGTTTATTGCTTGAGAAATACAGGCCAGTTCAAAAAAACATTTCAAGTTAAACTTCATTTGATTTGCCACATGGCTCTTGGTTTCTTCTAGGCTGCTAATTTCAAGCTATTGCAGAGGAATGACACAGATCAAACAGAGAAATACAGTAATTCAGCTTTTTATCATCCTAAGCAACACTGTCCCATTTACCATTCTTAATTTTGATACTTTTTTTAAGAGTGATAGTACTTTCTCAGCCTCTTAAGACCAATGCTGTGCTAGTGACACCTCCACCTTATTTGTGATGTTGATATCTCCATTTCTTAGCTTTAAGGTATAAAAAGAGGAAGGTATAGATTTAAACCATAAGAGTTTTGGGTTTGGGGTTTTTTTTTTGTGAGTATAGCTTTTAAATCATCTGACACTTTGGGTTATCCACCACCTAAAAAAGGAAGTATTACATAGTTTTCTAAATAAATTCACTTTTCTACAGACCAACTTGGGAGTCCAAACTGAGGCACTTCTAGAACAGGGACGCTCAGGAAACATGCAGTCAGCAGGCATTATTCTGGGGGCAGTTGGGATCTTATCTTAGATTTTTAAATCCCACGCTCTGATCTGAATACTCAGGCTATCTATCTCAAGAATTCAAATGCCAGAACTCAAATTTCCAGCCTTGAGTGGAAACCTCAGATGAACAGCCCCTTTCGTATTCAAGATGGCTGAACTTTCCCAAAGTTAAGCATCCTTGACATAGTGCATTTTTGCATAGTTAAAACTCAGGAGTGGGTTTATTTAAAACAAGTGTTATTTATTGGGTGTTCCTGTCCTGCTGAGTTACATATCTCTCTCTGCTTCCTTTTCTCAGTGTGTACAAAAGGTCAAGTAGTGACAGGCCAGTACCGTATGCTTGCCAAGCATGGTGGATACGTATGGCTGGAGACTCAAGGAACAGTGATTTACAATACACGCAACCTACAGCCTCAGTGTATCGTTTGTGTCAACTATGTGCTGAGGTAAGATGCACAGGCCAGAAAAACTACGTATGGAATCATGTGCTGGAAGAAATGCAATAATCAGGAGAACTCTTGAAGGGTCTGTTTATTCAGCATTGTTATTCTGAAATCAGTTTAGTCATGTTGGTTCAGCCTTGTTTACTGATGTTAGACATCAATGAAAAATGTGGCATGCCTGTTCCCATACACACTGTTGAAATACACCACAGCCCTTCTCTTCTGCAGTGCGCTGATATAAAAGTATAAAGCCTGCACTGAAGATTGTGTTGTGTAACACAACTGCTAATGTGTTTTGGTTTTCTAATGCTGTGTCAGAGAAGATAAAATTAAGTAGTAATTGCATCTGATGTTGCTAGGAGAAACTGTTTACTGCCTCAAAAATCAGGACCAATCAGGAGTTTTGCCTCTCTCTTGCCAAACTCAAGTATTTTTGGTCCTAGATGGGGCCAAAATAGGAAATACTTATTTGAGTGATAGTCTGGGTCATTATAGCCTCTACTACATCCCTTTAAAAAGCAGAGCAACAAAGCCCTGAGTATTCCCACAGAACTACTGACCATAGTCTCTGCGTCATCCGAGATGGTGGTGCTCAGCAACGCTGGAACTGTGCCTCGCCTGCTGAGAGCCTGCCATGCCACCCAGAGAGGCCAAAACGCTTGTACGAGCCCCAGCTTTAGAGAGTTTGTGCTGCCTACATTACTCATATCTTTTTGAGTGCAAAATGCCTAAAACCTATTTTCTTGTCAGTGAAATTGAGAAGAACGATGTTGTGTTCTCCATGGACCAAACGGAATCGCTCTTCAAGCCTCACCTGCTGACCATGAGCACCGCCTACGAGAGCGGCATCCCCACGACAGAGAAGAGTGACTTCTTGTTTACTAAGCTAAAGGAGGAACCAGAGGAACTTGCTCAGCTGGCACCAACCCCCGGCGATGCCATTATTTCCCTGGATTTTGGTTAGTATTTGTATAAATGATTTTTGTGCAACAAAGAACCATGTGTGAGCCTACATTTATAGAAACTTTATAATAGACAAGGTCTGTTTGCTGTGTGCACAAATTGGGAGTAGTGTCTATAAGAGCCCACATGCTCACAGCAGTGGAAAATTTCTGTGAATGAGAGTAGATTCAGGCTTTCTTGCTGACTAAACAACATGCATTAAGTCTATGCCAACTTACTGTCATGGCAACTAGGAGGCAGTGTTTACTTTCAATGAATAGCTGCAATTATATCATAACACAGACAAGCTTAAAGCATTCGTTAATATTGTTAAAACTCTATCCAGGGACACAGAAATTTGAGGAAGCCCCTGCCTTCCCCACTGCTGTATTGACACCAAACAAAGCATGGCCAGTGGAAGTGAAAAGCCACGCTGCTCAAGGTGAAACACTGACGATACTGTCCTTTACAATGCCTCAGATTGCACCTGGCAGCAGTACTCCAGGTGCAAGCAGCAACAGTAGCTGTTCCACGGTAAGAGGAGCTTTAAAAATAAATGCATGTTATGTTTTGTGTGTAAGCCCCATCAATATAGTTAGATGATGTTTTCATGTTAGCAGTCCTGTCTCATTGCTTATTAACAAGGACTAGTGTGTAGTATCTGTAACCCTCCTTTACTGCATATATCTTAAGCATCAACAGCAAAAACATCAAATGGGAACTATATCCTGCCTTTACATTTCAATCCTCATCTCCCAGCTGTCCCTCAGTAATTACTATAACCTATAAGACAAGTAGAAGAACATGCTACCACCTTTCATGAGTTAGCCTTAAACAAAAAGCCAATGTAGAATAGTGTTGTTGCTAGTAACACAGTCCCAGACCCATCGTCTTTCTGTTTGTTAACTAGAAGGTATAGTCTTTAGAAAGCTTACACAACTTGGGCTTTTGAGAGCAGCTCCATGGTGTTCCCCACTGAAAGAGTGAATGTTTTTTCAGGGCATTGTTCCCAAGAGCTTGAGCCACTGTTAGCTGGCCTTTACTAGAAGATGTCCAATCATGAAAAAGGCATTGAGGTGTTGCTGAACATCTCCCTTCTCAACAAAAGCATTTAATAGTGTACATTCCATGTTTCTGGTCTGAGCTGCCAACCCTGCCCCCACCCCCACCCAAAGAAAAAAACACAAATCCAACATTTAAACTAAGACAGCAACTAGGTTCCTGTATTGGGTGTCTATGTTTTGTAGTAATTAGTAATCTTGTTTCGGAGAAAAGCATATAATAGAAGCAGACAGTTTTGGGTTCTGAGGACATGTGTATATACGCAGTCTAGCCATTTGCTTTTCATGGGAAGATCTGTTACTGAGCAGTACAGTATAAACAGCATGATGCTAAGCCAATACTATGGTTGTCTTGCCTCTTATAGTAAATTCTTATTTCTGTGCAGCCAAGCAGCCCAGGAGATTATTACAGTTCTGTGGATGAAGATCTTAAGATTGAGGTGATTGAAAAACTTTTTGCCATGGACACAGAATCAAAAAGTCAGTGCACCTCACAGGTAAGGAACTGGTGTCTCCTCCAAAAGCCATAAAAATCAGTCCTCTGATAGTAGGTGGGGCAGATGCAGGCTCTATGTGCAGATAGATACAATGACGTAACACATGAACTGCATTTGCACATATACACCAAAGCTTTGATGCACTACACTAACAAAAACATGCACTTTCAAAAGCTGGCATGTAAATTTCTATCCCTAACTCTGAATCAAGTACTTTAGGGTGTTACTGTGGTGGCACTGATAAGAAGCAAAAACAATCAGCAAAGAGCTTTAAGAATCTGGAAGCTTCTGTAGACCGGATAAGGAAAACAAGCAGCAACCATTTTTTTTTAACCTAGCCTAATGACTAGCAAGTAAACATCCTTTCTAGAACTAAATATAAATAAACTAATTCTTGCAAAACATTAAAATGAGAAAGGAATGTCCCGCCATAGCATGTATCTCCTCTAACTACAAAATGCAAACTGTCATTTTGGATGTATTATTCTTGGTTTACCTCTTGGAAGATTTCTGAGAGATGTGACAATTTCTTGCATGTAAAATAAGATGATATGGTCTTCATCTCTTGTATTCTAATCAGGGTGTAAGTGTGGAAATTCCCTCTACAAATAAATCCACTATTATAACATTTTATGTGTAATAAGTAAGTGAGCTTAATTGAAATGCCTTTGTTAAGAGCTTATACTTTTTTATAATTAAGAGAAAGGAACAGGCATTGCTGGCTGGCATCTCAGACCTTACACTCTTCTCCTATTAATGCTAAGGAAAGTTTGGGGTACTGTGGCCCAAATAAGGTGCCTGGATTTGTCAGTGCAATTTGCAGACTTAGGTAGGCTGTAGTCCATGTCTTGAAGAAATTTCATCTAAGTCTGGATGTTAGCTGTTTCTATAATAGAAAGAGTGAGACACATGATAGGAGAAAAATGTGGCTCAGGATTAAACTGGATGAAAGACTTGACATGTGTAAGCTTCAGTTTTGTCAGGTTCAGCATCTGCTTGCTCAGGTGTGTCCCACCACATCAGCAGCTTTGGTGGGAAAAATGAGTGTTAGAGAAATGCCTCTGTCATGAGTGGACTGGTGGGCCAATATTGATTTCCCTTTCTGTTCAGCTCTGGTCAAAGAGAAATATATTCAGCCAAGAGAAATACATTTAAATACAACCAGTTCTCCAAGGGGGTGTAGAATATATGAATATATGTATATATATATATTTAAGTGCAATAGTGCCCTTCTAACTGCATTTTTTTGAAACATTTGCAATTTTTAGATGCATTTTTTCATATAGCTGGATTATGAGGAAGTTCTATTTTAGCATGAAAAAGACTGAGGTTGAACAACACACTACGTGTTGTAGAGTCTTGGCAGACAAATTACTCAAAACGTACTGAAACGTAAGATCTACTTCAGATCACACTGATGTTGCAGGCTCCATGCAAGCTGCTTTAGCAAATACTGCCTACCTGGCAGGGGTTTTTCTTCAGGTTGTTGTCTTCGCTACTGATGCCATGATGAACATGTATGATAGTCATAGAAATAAGACACCTTCAAAGAGGAGCTGGCCAGTTTTGCGAGGTGAATTTGGCATACAGTGATTTTTCTGCTTCACGTCTACTTGTATTCCTCATCACACTAACTGCCTCAACTACTATAACCTTTTAGAGTTTTTATGAACTTCCTGTATTTTTGTGCAGACTGACTTCAATGAACTGGACCTTGAAACCTTGGCTCCCTACATTCCTATGGATGGAGAAGATTTCCAGCTCAGTCCAATCTGCCAGGACGAACGTCCTCTCTCTGAAAGTGCACAAAATACCCAGCAGAGTCTAAGTAGCATGAGTACCATCTTCCAACCCCTTGCTTCTGCTTCACAGAATCAGTTTCTCCCAGAGAAATACTGTCCACAGCTATCAAGTAAAAAAATGAATCCTGGTCGTGGGTCCCTGTCATCTGTGTTCTTCAACAATATGAGCAGGTCATCACTGCCACCATACCATGACCAAGCCAGCACTCCCTTGTCTTCGATGGGAGGAAGACCAAACACACAGTGGCCACCTGATCCCCCGTTAGAATACGTCCCTGCTAAATGGAGACTCATGGATAAATACTCAGGATCCCTGTCAAGTTCCCCCTCAGGGCCACCAATACATTCTCTGAACATGCCCATATATAAAAAAAGGTAAGAGTTTTTGTGGTATATCTATTTATTTTACTAAGAAAAGTTTTAGGGGGATGAGAGGGATCATAATCTTGACTAATTCTTTTTCTCAACTCAGCTGGAATAAGTTATTTTGCTAGGCATCAGATTCTGCCTTTGGGGAAGTTAGTGTGGTGCTCTCCCTGTAGTAGTCAGTAGGCTAAATTTGTAAGAACACACAAATCAGTTTTCTGCTGGGCAGGTAAACATTATCCCAGTAATTTTGCACAACCTCCTTGACTTTATGCAGTTTAAGAGAGATACTGAAAAGACTTTATTGGTCCAGCAGTAAGCTGGGGCTCATGCGTACTTTCTTACCTTGCATATATTTTTTTGCACAGAAAAATAGGGGAGAGGGAGAGATGACAGTACATTTATTGCTGGTATATGTAAATGCTACAACTATGATTTAAAATTACAGGGTTTTTTTTCTACAGCCCTTCCTCACCTTCTTACGCACATGAACATTATGTGATGAGATGTAGATCAGAGGCCACAGTCCTAGAAGCTTCCTATGATAGCTAGTAGTTTCTCAGTAGCTCTTGGGTCTTCAGTGTTGAAACATGCAGGAAGTACATAAAAATGGCAGTCATCATTGTAAAACATGAAGCTGTGCAGTTTGCCTGCAGTTTGCTTTCTGGATTTCTTGCTGGCAGAAATACCAGTTTCTGAATATGCATCTGTAAAGAAATGGTTTGTCCCCAAACAGCAACCTGTGTGTTCATATTTAATATGTAAAGCAAGGGGACAAGTGTGGCTTTCAAAATCCTAGCGTTAAAAATCGTGTGGCTTTCAAAATCCTAGCCTTAAAAATCACATGACTTTCTTTTCCACAGCATCTTTGTGTCTGCCTGGAGATCCCTACAGGCTGTTTATGCTAGATTTTCATTAGTCCTTCATCCCAAGAGCGAGAAGTTTCCAAAGCTTGTAGGATGACTAACAAAAGGAAATAAAAACATTTGGCATGTAAGGTCTGTCCACTGACGTGTCAGAGATACCTTAAATGTCTTTAAATGAAAGAATTTGTAGAAATTAACAAGATGTAGATTTGCCTTGCTGCTCACTCACCCAGAGATCTTCTCCACAGGCCTTTGGATGCTTTTGGGCAACGAGGCATAGATGTAAACCCAGCAAGAATTGCTCTGGCTAACAGTTTGAAATTGAAGCGGCAACTGGATTATGAAGAACAAGCGTTACAACAGCTGAGTGGGGTAATAAGAAATACATCCCTTTCACAACTTTGGACTCACCATAGTCATCAGTGTTAGTTATTTGGTTTGCTTTTCTTCACATTCTAGGGAGATCCATCTGTCATTAATTCATCTCACCTAATGTGGAAGAGAATGAAATTTCTCAAAGGGGAAAACTGTTCCTTGGTTACAGAAAAGAAATCTCTCAGCGCAAGTGTTCTTACTGGTAAGAGAAAAGAAAGTGGTTTTGCAACATTAAGTATTGAAATACAATTTTAAGATGGTTGAATAGGAACATAAACTCTTTCAAAAGAAAATGTAAATAAGCTCTGTAAATATTATACTAAAATTAAAGATCACCTTGTATCGCTAAGAGCTGAAAATTTAAGTTACATTTGATGAATACCAGATAAAAAACAGATGGCTTCATGTATGTTCACATCCTTGCTTTAGAGGTGACAGGAATCAGCTTAATGGAAATGGATTTACTTTGTGCTGATCTGAGGTTCAAACATCTCAGAGCTAGAACTGATACCTTCTCTCTACAACATTGTGTTTACTTATACAAGCATATTTTGTATAGTAGGTCTATTGCTTGTACAGCTAGTGCTGTTTCTGGACTTCCTTTGTGATAAAATGTAGGTATGCCCACACCATGTGACCATCACAGCAAGGATTGTTTTGCTCTGAATTAGTATTATCTATTAATTATTACACTGGCTTAATTTAACTTCCTCCTCCCCCCTCCCCCTTGTGTGTAAATCAGATGAATTTGTCTGTAATTTGAGAGGCCCGAGCCAACCAATGAATCAAGTACAGCAGCAGCAACAACAGCAGCAGCAGCAGCAACCAACCTGTGGCAGTCCCGCTGAGAATTTGAAAGCAGGAGCCTTTCCCCCTCCGTTTTACAATTCCCATTCTCAGGACTATGCTGTCCAGCCAGCTCATAAAGCGTCAGGTAAGAGCTGTCAAACATAGAAATTGGAAAATATTGGTACTTAGTTCCAATACTGATTTCATGGCAAAAATACACTTAAAAAATTATGGAGGAGGCTGACAAACTAAGAACCAAGTATGTATTGCTTCATAGCATGAACAATCAGTTCTGTTGTTTAGCATGAAACTTTAATGATTATATTTGTAACATATGAGGAAAAAAAAAACATTTTTGCCCTTCATTTCAATTAAACATAATACCTTTTTACCTTGGAGGTTGAGTCATCCTCCGTTTGTACTCCTGTCTTGTGATAGAATTAAGTTGTACTAAACAACTTCACTGAAGCATTGATACGAGAGTTTTGTAGGTTACAATCTTAACAGCCTTCTAAAAGTTAAAATAAGTAATTAAACAGTACATATATATATGTCCCTTTTAACGTATAAGGGGAGTGGGTGTCTATTTATAAACTGTCTTTACCACAGCTTTCCTCATCGGCGCCAAGATAATTTTTCTCAGAGCAATGTAATTGGGGGTAGAAGTGAAAAACTGCATGTGTCCATGTGACATGCTTGCAACAGTTTGTGGCAGAGCCATGCATAGGTTTGCTCTGAAACCTGTAACTGCTGGTGGTTTGAGGCATACTGATACAAACACGAAATGAAATAAGAACTGGTATAAACAGAAGAAGGATGAGAGGAACAAGTCTGTTCTCTGGTCTCAGCACCATGACTGACTTCACTAATCTCTTCCAGGTATGGCCAGTCGTTTGCTGGGGCCTTCTTTTGAACCCTACTTGTTGCCTGAGTTGACAAGATATGACTGTGAGGTGAACGTCCCTGTTTTGGGCAGCTCTACACTTCTGCAGGGCAGTGACCTGCTCAGAGCGCTGGACCAGGCAACCTGAGTGATCCCGCAATATTCTGTGGCCTATACTGTTCAAAACAGCTTCAGTTTTTAAATTTATTTTTACAAGTAGACAATTTCTAATACAAATACACTTTTACAGGATTTTACTTAGATATTGAACCTTGTCCACATTACCAAATAGTGGCCTTTTGAAGTTACTCACTTTATTATTCATATTAAAGAAATACATCTACTGTCTTTTCTCTATTGCAATTAAAGTGTTGTTTAGAGAGTTTGATTATCCTCCCCTTATCTCATTACCTGTAATTTATATGCTGAAATTTTCTTCAAATTTCATGCTAATAAAAAGCTGTGATATAAATGCCTCATCCTGTGATATACTTTGGCTACAGTAGTGCAAAGATTTCTTTATATTGCCAAAGATGAATGAAACAAATTTGATCTCCAATCACAGCTTTTTGTTGATCTGCCAAATTGAAGTCTTTGGAGTCCTTCTGTTTTCCAGCATTTATCGTATTGTAACTTTTAATAACTTTTGGGAAAGCATACTAAGGAAAAATCCCAGCCTTCCGCTTCCTCCCCCTTCCTTTCATTTTTATACATTTTGTTGAGAGAAATGTGAATGGTGAACTGCAATGTTTGTGGGTATCTGTGAAAGTTGCACGTTGTGAGCTTTTTTTTTTTCCTCAGAAGCAAGCCACATCCTCAGCTGCCTTAAGCTGGCTTAGCTCTACAGCCAAGGGAGTCCTACAGCTTTACCCCAGTGGAGGATTTAGACCTGTGATTTCACTTGTTTGGGGTTTGGGTTTTTATTTTGTTCTTTGTTGTTTCCTTTTGTTTTTAATTTCTCTCTGGGTCAGTTGATGATCATCTCTTGGTACTTTTGCTGTATGTAGGACACTTGAAGAGCTATTTCTGATAAAACTAGTAGTACTTGTTATGGTGTTGCTGATATTTCAGGAATCTGACCAGCGGCCAGTACTAACACCTCTGATTAATGTTACCCTTTTACCATATTATATGCTAGCTAGCAATATAATTGCAGTATTGGATCATTAAAACTAAGTAATATTTCCCAGGCTATTAGGCTAACTCAGTTATAAGTAGACAAAATGAATTAAGGATTGTATAGTGAGACGAACAGCTGGCAGGCAGGTCTGTATCATTTTTACTTGTCTTACATTAATCAGTAGCTAAAATGTCATTTAAAAGTATCCAGACATTTCAGAGCTCCTTTCCAACTATCATTTGTTGTTATGCACGTATTTGAAAAATAAATGCATTCAAAAGCAAAGGAATTTTAAAGTTTGAATTACAATATATTTAAACAGTAAAAATACTGAAGTAGTAGAAGGCAGGTGAGCAGTTCCGACTTCAAAATACGTACAGACCTAAATATATGTTGGTATATACCATCTTGTTTCCTCCACTGGTATAAATCATTGTAGCTTCATTGAAGAAAATGGAACAGTGGCAATGTACAAGAGGTAAAAATCTGGCCTAGAAACTTAGAAAAAAGATATATTCTTTTGAGACTTCTGATAGCGCTGAAGCCTGTTTTATAAAATTGCTTTATATCCATGCACTGACACTTGCAGAGAGGGAGCCTCGGGTTCATAGAGCACTTCAGAGTTTGCTGTGTTAAGCAAGTCTTAATCACACATACTTTAGAAAAGCTTAAGATCTTTTTGTTATTGGTACATAATGTAAAAAAATATGATAGTCCCTATTGTAGGCAATGTTTTGAGAGTTTATTACCAAAAATGATCTGCTCTTAAAGTGAAGTTATTACCATGTGGAAAAATATATTGTAGGCATCAAAATCTGATTAAAATTGGCAAGCCAGCTTTGACAAAGTTGTAGGGGCAAGGAGTTAAAGGCTTCAAGCATTAAAGACACTTGAATACTGCTCTTCTGTTTCTTATTTGTGTAGTTTCAGCATTAAAAATGTTATACCCTAACAGTTTACTAAAACACTCTGAAAAAATATTACATGTCTTAATATTAATCATACTTTTTATCATAATTATTTCATAATCTATATTGCTGAATTCTTATTGACAATATTATAACTGTATGGGAACTTTAACTTGATAAAGAAATGTATTTTGACACTGATACCTTATTAAAGTATACTGATCCTAAATTCTTTGTGACTCGTTTGCTATGAATTTGTTATTTGTTGTATCATTGTAAAACAAAAGTATTTATTAAATTATTTATAGAAAATAAAGGTTTGCATTGATCTTTGAAGAATGAAAGAATGAACAAAAGTTACCTGTGTTTGAGAGCTGGGAAGTAGCCTGCCAAAGGTCTGTACCACCATCAACCTTTTTGAAGAATTTACCCAGCTTTCGTCAAATGGAGAGCTCCTCATGCCCTGCAGGCCACCCTTCTGAAACACATCCTGTGGTCCAGACTGCTGCTTCCATTTCCAAGTGTGTTTCTGTCTGAGCAGCTGAGAGTGCCTCTTGAATGTTATCCTTTAAAAAAAAAAAAAAAAAAAAAAAGGACAAAATTACATTTTAGATGCTGAATTGCCACAGTTCCCCACTTCAGTTTGTGTCACAACCCATCCTGTTCTGGCAATCTTCAAGCCCATGGGCTTTCCCCATCCAAGCCTCTGCTTCACCCACCTCATCCCAATACTGTTGCTAAACATGACAATCCTTTTCTCTAGAGAAATTGCCACTTTTGCCTAGAGAATCACAGACTGGTTTGGGTTGGAAGGTACCTTAAAGATCATCTAGTTCCAACCCCCTGCCACAGGCAGAGACACCTTCCACTAAACCAGGTTGCTTCAAAACCCCATCCAACACTGCCAGGGATGGGGCAGCCACAGCTTCTTTGGACAACCTGTGCCAACATCTCACCACCCTCACAGGAAAGAACTTCTGCCTAATATTTAAATCTACCCTCTTTCAGCCTAAAGCCATTTCCCCCTTGTCCTGTCACTAATAACACTGATCACACAGTAGGAGGACAGACACATCAAGAATTTCATCTTCAGACATGCACTTAAATTCAGACTGGACTCTGTAGAAGCTGTTGGTGCTTGACCCTTCTGATTACTGCCTTTGAGCCATGCAGTGCCCATGAGGACACCACTGAGCTGCTCAACAACAGCAGATCTTCTGAATAACCTGCAGTAAGTGGGCTATCATCACCTCCTTTTCTAGATGGGATGCTCAGCAGGCATAGAAAGTAACTCCTTGCTTCTAAATCTGCTGTAGTTAACAGTAATCACACAACACCCAGCAGTGAAGAGTGAATAGTGGTGTGCCTCTTAACTTCCTTTTTAAAGCATCCCATTGATCTTCAGGGCAGTTGGACAAAGACTAACCCAGCATGTCAGATCCTAATCCAACTGTTAAAAAAAGATAAATAAATCCCAGCCAATCTCTTATACAGAGATTAACCTGTTCAGACCCATTTCGACCTTTTGTAGATTTATATTAGCAGTTAGCAATTACAAACAATGCTGCAAGGCATTATTTTTTGGGGTGCCCAAACAGAGCTTCCAGCACCCATGTTTAAGTTGCTTAAGGAACATACTAGTTATGCCTTGGGTGGTGGGGTTTTTTCCCTACTACAGCTCAACATGGCTCATGTTAGTGCTTTTTAGTGTTTTTTTTCCCCTTACATATCTGGACAGCTAAGCTCCAACATTGCAATTTACGTATCTCAGAGACCCAAGACCCTGGCCAGAAACATCACAGATTGTATCAACAGCCAGATTTTCTTCTGCTGAACAAGGATTTATTACAGCTTTTTGAAAACGTTGATTTCCCCTCCCACTCCCCCAGTAGACCAGCAGAAGTGCTTAAAATTAAGTGTACATCATCTTTCACTGCCTAGAAGCACCATTTCTTGGCATCGGACCTTGTATCTCTAACAGCAGAGCACTGATCCCAGCTATGTTGTTCATGTTGTTCAACACTCATTACGTTCTGCTGAAAAATCAGGCAGTTTTGCCAAGCTCTCATGACTTGAGCTGGTCTCAGTCTCTGGCTGATTTTCAAGTCTATCATCTTTTTGAAATGATCAACGCAATGTTTTTTCTAGACCACCAGTTTCATGCAGGTAAGATTCACACTGTATACTGAAGAGATGGTTACAACAACCAACTGTAGGAAATTCTCAACATCCTGGTATATATTGTGATTACTAAATAAAACTACAAAAAAGCCCAGCTAACCTGGAGGAAAGAAGGCCAGCTATCTTTTCAGTCAAGACACCAGTCCCTAAGCAACACTGAGATCTGTGGACAGTAGGCGATTCATCACACTTGCTCACAACAGTAGGCAGAGACAGGAAAACACTCCAACACACAACTGCTCCAATTCTAGATGGTTAAGGTTTCATCTGTTACTTCCCCCTGAGGAGTTTTATAAAGCTATTTACGGACATGCCAGATAAATAAGTAAATACATTTAAAAGCTACATATTCACCTATTTGAAATAAACAGTATTATTTTCTTCCTCTTTTTCCCCTCCAGCTCTTAGTATAGGCTTCCCAAGAGAGGAGCAAACAACTTCTGTAAATAAAGAAAATCTTAACTATATTTTCTTAGGACAAGAAGAATCTGCCACATGTGCCAGTTCTGCTCCCCTAGCACAAGCCAACACACAGCACAACAGCTGCCTTTTGGTTATCTAGGGCAGTGTGTGAGCTCACCCATGCCCACAGGAAAGGCAGGCGTGGATTCCTGCTTGCCAAAGCTCTGTTCATTGTTGCTTTCCTTAGTCAACTGAAACTACAAAAGCATGACGGGAAGGCTGTACCAGTTGGTACGTACCCCATTTTTGGGTGTTCACGTTAAAACTGGCTTCAAATTAAAAAGTGCTATGTTTTTTAGCTACTCAGCTCAGAAGCACCACCACCATTTCTCTTGTCTCAAAGCCAGCCTGCAGTTCTGGCAGCCTGTGATGTGCCACAGGTCTCAGATGGAACATTTTCCTTGAAGAAGCCCTAAATTCCTGTAATCAAGGAGTTACTTAATTCTCTTCAGCCACACCTCTCAGTAATGTGGTTAAGATGCCTCACTAGGGAACAGAAGCACATGCATGAACCTGGCTTGCAAAGACTACCTGCACGCCAGCCAGCACCAGCTCCTACTGCCTTTGACACTGGACAGCAACAGGCAGCTGGAGACAACAGCAGCTGCATCCCCCCATCCTGTGCTATCTGCTGTGGAAACTGCTGCATTTTAACCACAGTGGCTGGAAGGACTGCTTAGGCTTGGGTCACACCTCAAAACCACAACTCCCCTTAGCTTCATTAAAACAAGAAAAGTAACCAACTCCTCAAACTCCCTACTCAAAAAGTATGTATTTAGACCTTGGAATTACAGGCAAAGCTGGCAAGGAAGATCCTCAAAAGCCACTGCACCAGTAAACAAGAGTGAAGCCCCCCGTTAGCTTTTTTAATTATATGATTTTTAAGCTAATGAGTTGAGGTCTGACTGACGGTCTTTGAAGGACTGGCACTGGCTGGGTTTTGCAAGAAAAGGCATTACACCAACAGCTCCTGTGACTGAAGCTCTGTCTCCCCACACTACTGGCAAAAGGCAAACAGCAGTCTCTTGTCCAGAAGACACCTATCTATCTCAAGCGTTGCCTCCTCCAGGCATGTTGGTGTCACTTTCCAGCACATAGCTCCAGAAGGACCATAGGTCCTAGAGAAACCACAGCTTGTTCATCCATTGAACATGGAAAGTCCTCCAGTGTCTCAACAGCTGAACACGATTCTTGGCTGCAGCAAGCAACCTTCATTGCCTAGTCTTCATTCCTGGCTTTTTCCTCAGCTATTAGATGGCTGTTTCCATTTGCTACTCAAGCAAGTGATGGTGGGGTATGGACGAAAAAGTTTCTGCTGGCTCACAGACAGTACCTCTTTCATCATCCCCTTGACCCTGTGCTTTGAGCAAAATCCTAACAAATTTCAGATGTACATATAGTTTCTCCTGCAGTTTTGGAAAGGAGAGCAGAGTTGAGCAATTTCCCCAGACAGCTGAACTTTGTAAAGCCAGAACAATTTCTCAGTCATAAGAAGAGCAAAGCAGCATGGGCTTGCTCTTGAAGTCCTATCAGCACCATAGAGCTAACAGCAGTGGGAAGAGAATCTGCATTTTTTGTTCCCCAAACCTTCTTCCCATACAAATAATTGCATGTTCAGGACAAAACTTAACACTTGTTAGAGCACTTCTAGATGCTGCTATGTGCTTGACAGACACCAGTAAGCTCACTTAGGGTGCTATTTCTGAGCACAAGCTTATCCCTCAGTATTTTCAGCCCTGGGCAATCCTTATGCACTCACTCCAGAGTTTGGCTGTTCAGAACCTGGAGAACACTGGAGTGCCATGGAGGAGACTGACCCACAGGGATCTCTGTCCAGTTATACCCATGAGTCAGAAAAATCAAAGGCTGACACTCCTGCAGGCACTAAAACCCACTCATATATGCACCAGAAAGAGTGACAGTAAAGTGATCATAATGCCACTTCAGCAGGGTTTCACAGAAAAAGCTCTTTCTGAAGACATCGACAGGGATGTATTTTCCCAGTTACAACTGTTTACACCACTGAATTTTATTTTAGATTCTCCAGTGAAAAAGTGCAGCAGCTTGAAAGCCTTGCTGGCTGTTTCTCAAGATGTTCATAAAGGCCAGGTTTGAGATGGAAGAGGAAAGCACAAATAAAAAGTGCCCCACAACCTCCAAAAACCCAGACCGAAGACCATGCAGCTCCCTGGCTTTATTTTGTAGCAGAAGTTGTATGAACTTTGAAGTGGCAAATCACAAAACTGGCCTCCTATGATGAGCCTTATGATCAATACAGATATATGTAACTTTAATTCATCCCCTCCTCCACACAGCAGCACTGAAACAGTATGACACTGGAGCAAATGAAGCACAAAATCGATGTCTTCACTGTCCATTTTTAGACAAGTTGCATGACATCTATTAGCTTTTTTCCTCGAAGAGCCAGCAACACTAACTGTGACCATCACCTCTCTAACACAGATAGCGCAGTCCTTAACTGCAGCCCCCAAAATGCACTGGAGTTCACAGAAAACAAACCAATAGAAGTTTACTGGGAAAACAGGTTGATCTCCATTATTTTAGCTTCAGATGCAGACATCAAGATGAGCATTCCTGTGCCTTGCTCAAGTAAAGAGATACTTGTATTTTTTAGCATGTCTACAACTTTTAAACACAGGTCACTGTTCACAACTTTAATTCGTTTAATCTTTAGTCAGTTTTTGAGTGCACAGTATCACCTCTTTTAGGGCCTGATCACCACAGAAATCTCAATGATAAAAGAGGCACTAGCACTGAATACTTCATTTCTGGTCAACCTCCTTCTCTCCCCCTCTCAAAACCTCTAAACAGAATCTCTTCTGCAGAAGAATCACAGGCAACACCTTGAAAAACTGTGTGTTTGGTTTGCTCTTATCTAGCATCCCTTTCTACCTGCCCTGCATCCACAGCAAACATAGTCTGTGCAAAGCCACTCAAGCCTCTGAGAAGTGCCCAAACACCTGGCTTTTGTAACCAGCAATTATATCTTAATGTACCAAGTAAACATTTTAACTTGTGCTTTCATATTTAGAGTGATTTCTCCAAGCTCCCCCTTTACATGTTCTTCATTCCCCCTTCTAATACCAAGAGAAAAGCATCCTTGGGGGGGG
>NW_009943922.1:0-794 GCF_000696875.1 Nestor notabilis
CCCCAATTTTGGGCTCATTTCAACCGATTTGGGGCAAAATTCCCTTCCCAGGCAGCGTTTTGGGATGTTTCCCCCTAAAAATCCCCATTTGGAGTTGGGGGGGGAGGGATTTGAGTTTCAAATCGCCCCAATTTGGCCCCCTCGCAGCAGAATCCCTGATGTTTAACCCTGGTTTGAAGCCGGTTTCCTCCTTTTCCCACCCTCTGGAATCCTGGTGGTTGCGTCCATGAGTTTTTCCCTATTCCGGCTCCTTTTCCACGTTAAAAATGGGGATTTCTGGCAAACTGGGGGGGGATTTGCTGGTTTGTGAGTGATGGGAAGAGCCTCCAACAGTCACTGCTGGATGTGGGGCTGAATTCCTGCTTCCAGGAACTTTGGAGAGCACAGAAACCATGGGAATAGCTCCAAGAAGTGGCAAAGATGCTGCCAAGCGGGGTTGGGAATGGTGGGGAAGTGGGGTGGGAATGGTGCAAAGGAGACACTGAGAAATGGGTGGAAGAGGCATCAAGCAGCGTGGGAAAAGCTGGAAAAGGGGTGGAAAACAGGATCATGGAATGGGGTGGGTGGAAGAGGCATCAAACAGCATGGAAACGGCTGGAAAAGGGGTGGAAAACAGGATCATGGAATGGGTTGGGTGGAAAACCCTCATCCAGTTCCATGGGCAGGGACACCTTCTCCTAGAGCAGGTTGCTCCAAGATGGCTTTGAAGAGGGATGGAGCATCCAAACCTTCTCCGTTCATCCCATCCCAGTGTCCCAGCAGCCTTCCAGTGACGAGCTTCATCCCAATATCAC
>NW_009943922.1:840-4498 GCF_000696875.1 Nestor notabilis
GGTGGGGTGGAAAAAAGGATCATGGAATGGGTTGGGTGGAAGAGGCATCAAACAGCATGGAAAAAGCTGGAAAAGGGGTGGAAAACAGGATCATGGAATGGGTTGGGTTGGAAACCCTCATCCAGTTCCATGGGCAGGGACACCTTCTCCTAGAGCAGGTTGCTCCAAGATGGCTTTGAAGAGGGATGGAGCATCCAAACCTTCTCCGTTCATCCCATCCCAGTGTCCCAGCAGCCTTCCAGTGACGAGCTTCATCCCAATATCCCATCTAACTCTTCCCTCTTCCAGCTGGAATGTTCCTCCTCCTCCCATCCCTTGTCCAAAGCCCCTCTCCAGGTCTCTTGGAGGGATGTTGAGCCCAACACCAGCCCTTGAGGAACACCCATCCCTGGTGTCCATGGAGCCAACTCCTCACCCATCCCATGGACTCCTAAAAAACTGAAACTGGGATTTACACCAGTGGGATCCAGTGGGAAAACAAGTGGGTTTGGGGGCGTCTTGCATTGACTTTGGGGACCTCCAGGACTCCCCATCTCTGAAACTGGGCTTGTCCAAGCCCCTTTTGGGCCATTTTCCTACCAAACAGAGCCCTGGTGGCATTCCCAGATCCATTCCCACCGGTTTATCCCCCAATTCCCTCCACACCTTCAAGAATCCGTCCAAATCCAAGCGTTTCCAGCAAATCCTGTTCCCCATCCCCTTGGGAACCCTCAAGGGGTGATGGCCACCAGCTTCCTATCTCCATGCTGGAAATCCAATGGGAATTCACCCCCAAAACCCATTGAAACCCCACAACTTCTCTTTGCTTCTCCTTATCCCATTCCCACCTGGATTTGGGCAGGTCTAACACACAACATCAGCCTTTGCCCACCTCATTTTGGGATTCAAACCCTACATTTTGGCCATCCCGTGCTCATCCAATGGGAATTCTTCTTCCTTTAGGGAAATACCTCCTGGGTTGGGACAGTTTGGGGGGAATATCTCCTCATTTGGGATGTTTTATGGGAGTATCTCATCCCCATGGAGCCACTTCTGGAATCTCACCCCATTCCTGCCATTCCTGCAATCCCAAACCAGGATTCCCTCTTCCTCAGGGGGGCGTTTTTCCATGGAACACCATCAAAATGGGTTATGGACGCCTATAGTGAATCCATAGGGAAAACAGCTTTGTGTCCATCCTCTCATCCCACCCATTCTTTCCCAAAAAGAGGGAATTTCAGGCTTAATTCCTGGGTTTAGGCTATTTTGATCCAGGCCAACACAGGATGATGCGCTTAGACCTGATCTGATGCGAAAACTGGGCTTAAAATGGGGAATTCTTAGGGAATTCCATTGCTTTCCATGGGCTGCACACTGAGGGATGCTCCCACCTTGGTTCGGATCCATGAAAAGAGCGGGAATTCCAGATTTAAGGTGATGAGAAGGAAAACTTGGAGCTGGGGGGGGGGGTGGTGCTCGCTTTTCCAGGTGAGATCCCAAGATCCCAGTTGGAATCCCATCATGGCGTCGCCGGGTGTCAGCCCCGACTCGTCTTCCCATGAAGGCCTCTCCTCCATCCACTCGGCTCCGGCCTGTTCTCCCACTTCCGACTCGGAAAACCTCAGTCCTGATGAGCTGGAGCTGTTGGCAAAGCTGGAAGAGCAGAACCGGTGAGTTCCCGGCCACGTCCCCCCCATTCCCTCTCTTTATCCCGGAGTTTTCCAAGCGTTTTCCCTTCCAACCATCCCTGCTGGCCCAAAGCCAACGGGAATGGGCAGCAGGAGCTGCTGCCTCCAAGCATGGCTCCATCCCAGGTGGGAACCCTCCGCTTGGTCATCTCCAAGGTGCTTTTCCTTGTTGGAAGCAGCTTTTCCAAGCAGGAAAAGGGGATTTTGGGAAGGAGGCAGCTGCTTGGAAGGGATAAATAAGGAATCGCCTTGTTCTGGCAGAGGGGGCTCAGCTGCTCCTATGGGAAAAGAGCCCTGAGGTTTGGAGGAGCCTCTTGGCCTCCTTTGGGAGGTTTTGTGGGAATTCCTCCTTTTTGGGATGGGTTTGATGGAATCTCCTCTTCTTTGAGGCTGTTTTGTGGGAATTCCTCCTTTTCTGGGATGGGTTTGATGGAATCTCCTCCTTTGAGGCTGTTTTTTGGGAATTCCTCCATTTTTGGGATGGGTTTGATGGAATCTCCTCTTCTTTGAGGCTGTTTTGTGGGAATTCCTCCTTTTCTGGGATGGGTTTGATGGAATCTCCTCCTTTGAGGCTGTTTTTTGGGAATTCCTCCATTTTTGGGATGGGTTTGATGGAATCTCTTCTCCTTTGGTGTATTTTGGGGAAATTCCTCCTTTTCTGGGATGGTTTTGGTGGAATCTCTTCTTTGATGCTCTTTTGTGGGAATACCCCCTTTTCTGGGACGGTTTTGATGGAATCTCCTCCTTTGAGGCCGTTTTGTGGGAATTCCTCCTTTCCTGGGACAGTTTTGCTGGAATCTCTTCTCCTTTTGGCTTATTTGGGGGAAATTCCTCCTCTTCCGGTGCCCTTTTGGGCTTCTCTCCTCCTCGGGAGCTGCTTTGGGCCTATCCCCGTGTCTCGCAGGCTCCTGGAGGCCGACTCCAAGTCCATGCGCTCCATGAACGGCTCCCGAAGGAACAGCGGCTCCTCGCTGGTGTCCAGCTCCTCGGCCTCCTCCAACCTGAGCCACCTGGAGGAGGACACATGGATCCTGTGGGGCCGCATCGTCAACGAATGGGATGAGTGGCGGAAGAAGAAGGAGAAGCTGCTGAAGGTGCGGAGATGCCACCAGCAGCCCCTTCCCTTCGGTTCTCCATGGCCCCAAGGACCTTCCCCATCATCTCCAGAGCCCCTTTGGGGGGTCTTCACCTCATCCTTCTGCAGGAGCTCATCCGGAAAGGGATCCCCCATCACTTCCGAGCCATCGTGTGGCAGCTGCTCTGCAGTGCCACCGACATGCCCGTCAAGAACCAGTACTCGGAGCTGCTGAAGATGTCCTCTCCTTGCGAGAAGCTCATCCGGCGGGATATCGCCCGCACGTACCCGGAGCACGAGTTCTTCAAGGGCCAGGACAGCCTGGGCCAGGAGGTGCTCTTCAACGTCATGAAGGTATCATCAACCCTCCATTGGCCTCTTGGCTTTGCTGCTCTTCAGCTGGGATGGGCTTTGGTTGCCCCCAGAACCTGGAGCCATCACTCCCCTCACCAAGGGGCCTCATTCCCTAAAGCTCAATAGTTTTCCTCTTGGGTTTTACTCTGGATTCAGGTCTTTTGGGATCTCAAGAGCTCACGGGAGGTGGTGTCAAGCAGAACCAAAGCTCTTTTCCATCAAGGAAATAGGCTTTCCATCAAGGATCAAGGCTTCCCTCCACAGGGAACGTGGAGGCCCAGCCCCTGGTCACACATACATTGATCTGGGGGGGTTGGGAATCATGGAATCATGGAATGAACCAGGTTGGGAAAGGCCTTTAAGCTCATCCAGTCCAACTGTTGCTATGTGGGTTGGGACCACTTCCAGGGCTGGTGACTCCACCAGTGCCCTTTGGGTGGATAAACTCTTCCCAACATCCATCTAAACCTCTCCTGGAGCAGCTCGAGGCCGTTTCCTCTTGTCCCATCCCTTGGGAGCAGAGACCGGCTCCATCCGGGGTCCAACATCCTGTAGGGAGCGA
>NW_009943922.1:4905-7877 GCF_000696875.1 Nestor notabilis
TTTCCAGCCACTCTTCCCCAAGCCTGGAGCGTTGGTGGGGCCCAAGTGGCAGGTTTAGGGTTGAACCTCATCCCATTGACCTCATCCCATGGATCCAGCTCCCTCTGGAGCCCCTCCAGCAGATCCATGTCCTCACCCAACCTGGTGTCATTTGGTTGCCCTCAATCCCTTCCCTCCAGAGCATCAATTAAACACCACTGAGGGTCACCAGGTAGACATGACCCCATCCCCACCACCCTTTGGGCCCCGTTCCAGGCCAGGAGACCACTGTGATCCAGAGCATCCGATGCTTTTCCTTCTTCCCAGGCCTATTCCCTGGTGGACCGGGAGGTGGGATACTGCCAGGGCAGCGCCTTCATCGTGGGACTGCTGCTCATGCAGGTTCGTGGTGGCTTTTCAAGCCCTCCCTTCACCCAAGGGTGGCTCCTCCAGCACCCCCCGAGCTGCCAGCGCTGGATCCAGGCTGGATTCGTGGCCCTTTGGACCTGCAGATGCCCGAGGAAGAGGCCTTCTGCGTGTTCGTGAGGCTGATGCAGGAATATCGCCTCCGGGAGCTCTTCAAGCCCAGCATGGCCGAGCTGGGGCTCTGCATC
Organism: Nestor notabilis; assembly: GCF_000696875.1. NCBI lineage: Eukaryota > Metazoa > Chordata > Aves > Psittaciformes > Psittacidae > Nestor > Nestor notabilis. The sequence goes on from NW_009943922.1 coordinate 5,499, forward strand.
TACCAGTTCGAGTACCTGCTGCAGGTGGGCACCAGCCCCATGGTGGCAACCAGGAGGTGGAGCCATGGGGCAAGGACAGGGGCAGCAGCGCGGACCTCGGGCTGCGCTGAGGAACATCTGTGGTTCCTCAAGGGGGCGTCAGTGGGACACCTTGGGGGCATCCATGGGACCCCCGTGAGATGAGGTCCCCATGAGATGAGGCCCCATGAGATGAGGCCCCCATGAGATGAGGCCCCCGTGAGATGAGGCCCCCATGAGCTACCCCAGGGACCATCCACAAGATGCTCTGAGGAACATCCATGGTTCCTCAAGGGCAACATCAGTGGGGCCCCAAGGACACTTTGAGGGCATTGGTGAAGCCCCCCATGAGATGAGACCCCCATGAGATGAGGTCCCCATGAGATGAGGCCCCATGAGATGAGGCCCCCATGAGATGAGGCCCCCGTGAGATGAGGCCCCCATGAGCTACCCCAGGGACCATCCACAAGATGCTCTGAGGAACATCCATGGTTCCTCAAGGGCAACATCAGTGGGGCCCCAAGGACACTTTGAGGGCATTGGTGAAGCCCCCCATGAGATGAGACCCCCATGAGATGAGGTCCCCATGAGATGAGGCCCCATGAGATGAGGCCCCGTGAGATGAGGTCCACATGAGATGAGACTCCATGACGTGAGAGGAGGCCCCGTGAGATGAGGTCCCCATGAGATGAGGTCCACATGAGATGAGACTCCATGAGTTGAGACCCCCATGAGATAAGGTCCCCATGAGATGAGGCCCCGTGAGATGAGGTCCCCATGAGATGCCCCAGGGACCATCCACAAGATGCTCTGAGGAACATCCATGATTCCTCAAGGGGGACATCAGTGAGACCCCAAGGACACTTTGGGGGCATCGATGGAGGCCCCCATGAGATGAGGCCCCCATGAGATGCCCCAGGGACCATCCATGAGACGATGGGGACCATCTCTGAGACACCCAAATGAACCACCCATGAGACACCCCAAGGCCCACCCATGAGATGCCCTGAGGAACATCCATGGTTCCTCAAGGGGGACACCAGTGGGGCCCCAGGGACACCTTGGGGGCATTGATGAGACCCCATGAGGTGAGATGAGACCCCCCTGAGATGCCCCAGGGACCATCCATGAGACCATGGGGACCATCTGTGAGACACCCAAACGAACCACCCATGAGACACCCCAAGGCCCACCCACGAGGCGCTCTGAGGAGCACCAGGAGCCCATGGGGACCATCCACAAACCCTCCTGGAGCTGTCCAAGCCTCAGCAGCCGGAATCCATCCGTCATTCCCGCTTCCTCCTTCATTTCCCGCTTTTCCTTCCCTCCAGGAGCAACTGCCGGAGCTGAACGTCCACTTCCGCTCCCAGAGCTTCCTGACCTCCATGTACGCCTCCTCCTGGTTCCTCACCCTCTTCCTCACCACCTTCCCCCTGCCCGTGGCCACGCGGGTCTTCGACATCTTCATGTACGAGGTAACGGGGCCACGATCCCAAAGGAACCCCGTGGATCTGGGAATGTTCCTCGCTGGGATCACCAGGAACCCTTCCCGTAGGGGCTGGAGATCGTCTTCCGCGTGGGAATGGCGCTGCTGCACTTCAACCAAGCAGAGCTGGTCCAGCTCGACATGGAGGGCATGTCCCAGGTCCGTGCTGGTGGCCTTTGGGCCTCATTGAACCCAGGGGAGATGGCTTGGGGTGGCTTTGGCCAATGGGACATGGTTTGGGGCAGGTTGAACCTGGTGTGGGGCTGGTTTCCCCCCATGGGACCATGTTTCATGGCTGGTTCCTGCCCCCATAGTACTTCCAGAAGGTGATTCCACACCAGTTCGACAGTTGCCCGGACAAGCTCATCCTTAGGGCCTTCCAGGTCAAGTACAACCCCAAGAAGATGAAGAGGTGAGTTGGGGACATGGGTTCCTGTGCTCGGGTTGGGGCCCTCCAGCAGATGTGGGGCGCGGGAGCAGGGGATCTGGTCTCCATCCTCATGTCCCAAGCAGGCTGGAGAAGGAATATGCCACCATCAAGAACAAGGAGATGGAGGAGCAGATCGAGATCAAGGTGAGACAGCTCAAGTGGTGGCATCTTGGGGCCTCTTGAGCCACCCTTGTGGCCGCTTGGGCCATCCTGGAGCCACCTGGACCCATCCCAGGGTCACCTGGAGCCATCCTGGGGCCATTTGAACCATCTCAGGGACCATCAGAGCCACCCTGGGGCCACCAGCACCTCTCCTGGGGCCACCCAACCCATCGCAGGGCCATGGAGCCATCCAGGGGGGGCTTTGCCCCCGTGTCCCCCTGTCCCCGGGTGTCCCCAGGCCCAGTGACCCCCTTGGGGACACCAAACCCCCTCCCTGTGTCCT
>NW_009943923.1:0-15341 GCF_000696875.1 Nestor notabilis
CAGGCGCCGCTCCTGAGGGCTGCGTGCGCTGGCCCTGTGGAATAAGGCCCTGTCCGCCTCGCTTCCCTGCACACAGGTAAAGACCCCGCGCTCCCCTTTGCTGGGGAATTTGCTCATTCTCCATACACGGTAGCACTGTTTCAGGACCAGAGCCGAATTGCCACACATAGGCACCTCAGCACTGACCTTTTGTTACGCTGACAGTTGGGTTTACCGACTTACATTAGCTTAAAAACTGTCCTAGAACGTACAGCCACCTCACGCTGAAGTGTGGGATTAGAGCTGGAGACTCGCTCGTGTTCAGGCTCACGGGCTGCTCCTAGGGCTGCAGAACTCGGGGAAACAAGTAAAACGTTAGGAGAACAGAAACGTGAAAAAAGTGAACAATTTTACAAATAGATCTATGCCAGAGCTGCTTTCTTCTTCTCCACTGGTTTCTAATGACTAGATAGAGAAGTGCAAATAAAAGCATTTTCTGTGCTAGCACAGTCTGCCATTTGCATGTTTACTAGCATGCAAATAAGTTTTATTTTGACTTGAGTCTAGGAAAATATCAAAAGACAATTAGATGTTGCAGCCCAGCTCCTCAGCTGATATGTATGGATATAATCTCTAACTTATATGAAGATCGTGTTGCCTTTCTCTTTTGAGAAATTAGCAGATCTGGGGAGTATGGAAATGCCAGCAGGAAATTAATATTTATGCTAGCGTAAGGACACGATTTTATAAGCTGTCAGAATCCTGCTGATGTCAGTCTTAAAAGTTTTTCAGTACTTTAGTAATGTCTATTTGGGAATGATCAGTGAAACATTACTACCAAAATGTCTTAATTTATGCTTTTTAATGTTGTATGCTAATCTTCAAAATCTTTTCAGCTGTATTTTAAGGCATTAATTATTTGAAATAGTAAATATAAGTAAATGTTGAGGTAAGTGATATAAAATACAGTTTTAGAAACCGATTGCATTCTGGCAGCCTTGTGGAATGGAGATGCTGTTGTGGCGTGAGGGATGGTACTTTCTTTTTACCTAATCTTATGATTTCTTTGAGTATAGTCTGCCATACCTACTATATGGTATGTTTTTGAAGTCTTCATGCCTCTCCCTTTAATCTCATCTTCACCCTTAGCTAGCCTACCCTGCTTTGTGATCCCAGAGCTCTTGCTCTTCTAGTTGGATTGGCATTAATATGAGTACAAGCAATGCCAAAAGTATTTTCTTTTTCCCTCATGAAATAGGTAGTAAATTACAAAGTGCCTATTTGATTTTAATGTCAAAAGAGGTTCTCATGTTCATAAACTAACACAAGCGAGTTCTTTTGAGAATTCACTTGGGGTTTTTGGGTTTGGGCTGAGTTAGGAGAGGTTGAAAACTAGTAACTCCATAAAACAGATATGGTTATTTTCTTTTGGGCTGTTTATTAAGCTCTGGTGACCTTGAACCTACAAGACACAAGAGAAGATCTGTGTGTCTATGCATATGAGAGACAAATAAAAAGTAGAAAGTACTTAACTTTTTGTTACTTGCCATAAATAATAGATTGCCATTTCTATGACATAGAACGTGTTTGTGAAGTGAAAGCCCTTAAATAAGTAGAACCAGTTATGTAACCTGGTCAGAGACAAGGGACTGCGGCCAAATTGCTTTTCAGGACCAGGCTGGGATACAGTAACCTTTGGTGAATCAGTTTAGGTTGCCAAGTGCATCCAGTACAAGCCATGAACAGTCCCTTGACACTGCTGCAATAGGTAGAATGCTGCTGAATGCAATTATTGCAAGTTCTGTCCTCTTCTAGGAAAATAAGTCCATATCCAATCCATTCCAGAAGGAACTTTCTTATTCCTTGCATAAGTAAAAAATTGACTAGTGACTCTTATTGGACATTACCTCACTTCTGTAATTCTCTCTACGCCATTATGTATTCTTAAATCTTACAGAAATCAACCCAAGGAGCTTCCTAATTCCTTTCTTTAAAAGAAGGTGAAAGGAGTAGGTTTGCTAATGATTTGGAAGAAAACAGCAACTAGGAACATTAAACCACAAGTTTTAAACTTTAATATGTTCCTTTTTCTTTTAGTTGTTCTCAATTGCTATTCTTACATAAAACTGTGTCTCACAGGGGCTGCAGCTGTCTCTATTTGTATAAATGCTATAGTGTTCAGTCTATAGCAAAGAATATGAGGCTTGCAAAGAGTATTATCGTTTCTTTAAATGACTCTTCAGTGCTTTCAAACATGGCCTCACGTGAGAAGGGATATACTCTGCATGTAGCAAATACAAATTCAAAACATTAAGCAGATCCACAATGAAGGGCCTTTCAGACCCGACCATTATTCATATAAGCTAGCTACTAAAAGCAGACAGACTGCCATATCATAGCAGCTGGAAGATGCTTTCCAGCATCGCCTCTTATTTCTCATGACACATCTTTAATTCCAACTATATTACTTTGGATAAAGATACAAGGTTTTCAAGACATGGATCCTGTTTTCCAACCCTGTTGGACTTCTTGTGTAGGAAGCCTGCAGGCAAAGTCAATGAAGAGAGAAAGGCCTGGTCCTAATAGCTATATTACTGTATGATTCTATTTCTTGGCCCCTCAAAATCCTCTTTGTTGGATATGAATAAGGACAATCCGAAATGCATTTAAAAAAAAAAAAAAAAGAGCCACATCTCTGCATTCAACCTAAATAGGCTGATGCCATCCCATACTCTATGTCTGCTGCAAGATTAATACACACTTGCAGAACATTGTTCTTACCTGGAACTGCCTGTAATTTACGTAATATTTTGACTTCCAGAGAAAGGTGATTCCAAAAAGGATGGAGGTCTCTTGCACCACAGCAGCCAGCAACAACAAAGAGAACTTACCTTGTTTTTCTTTACCTGTATTTCTGTGGTATCATTTAGCTGTGGTTATTTGTGGTGGCTCTTTTCTTTCTTTTTTTTGTGCTCTTCCTCCTTCCTTCTATTGAATAAATGAAAAATATTAATCTGATTTGAGATTCTTCCTCCAGGCCACCCTAACTATAGCAAAGTCAGAGAAAACTTCAGTTACAGTCAATGAAAATTCTATTAGGTCCATAATTTTATTCTTTTCCAAGGTAGACATATTCCTGAGGTAATAAGCAATGTCTGGGCAGTAGGTTGGCCTACTTCCCTAAATTACAGTCCCTTTGTTTCACTTTAATGTTATTCCCATACCACCAACAGCACCCATTATGGAATGGCGAAGAGTAGCATGGTGCAAAAAGTCAGAAAGTATATGGTGCTATTGCATCATGTAGAGTGAAAGTAGAGCCAGTGGGCGACAATGGCAAAACGGGTCCTGGTCCATCAGTGAGGTAGTGGTCACTGTATGAATGCAGAACATTTGTTGTTCATCTTCAGTTTATGTGGAATAGAAATAAATCCATTTTCACTGCAAGCAAGTTTGGATATGTTGGCATTAGATGTTTATTGTTATACTAAATATGAGACCTGCCTCTATTCTGGACTTTCTGATTTTCCTTTTTTTTTCAGTGCTACTGACTGGAATGTTTTCACTTGAATTAGCAGAATACCGTGGTGCATTCAGAGACTCCTGATGCTTGATTTCATTGATGTTAACTAGTCAATGTACCATATTGACCATCATAAGTGCAGCACTTAAGAGCACTGTTGCATATTTGGAAAGAGTTGCTCAGCTGGCCCAGTGATTATTTTTTAGTATGTTTAGAGGCATAACAGCAAGATAATGATACTGCCACCAGTCCCCGTTTTGTTTGCAGGGTTGCATTTCATACTAAACACAAAACTGCCTTTTTCTGGCAACAAAATACTGTATTTGTCTCTGGCACTGTGTTGCCGTATCAGGGAGTGCTAGTGTAAGCCAGGATGGTTTATTAGTTAGGCCTATCAGATGTCTCATGCCTGACATTCAGAAGAAAATGCTCACTTCTTACTTTTATCAGTATGCCTTTCATGGAACTACAGAAGGAAGTAATGGCATCCCCATTCAGTTTTACAGGAGATACATCCAAAACAAAACAAAGTCCCAATCCAATTCTAAATGGATAGGCAGCCATCAGTCCTGTGAAGATCATCACTATAGATAATCTTCAGTGTTACTCCTCTAGGACCAAAGTCTGAGATTGATTTATCCTGATATTCCTAAAGGCAACACCTTCAAGTGTTTATGCCATTTAAATACTCCAATAGTTTGCACTACAGCTACAGCTTGTGCCTGTTGTATGGATGAGATTTTAAGAGACTTCAGATTATTCTTTGCCATTTAGACATGTCCTTTGCTAAATTAATAGATTAAGTAAGTCTCTTTAATGATGAAAACCTAGATTCTCTATTTCAAAGCCTTTTTTCATGAACCTAATATTTTCATTTAATAGTCCCTTGACCATCTTGTGTGATACTGTCTGCCATAGTTTTCTTTTACAAACAAATTAGGCAAAATTTTTAGGATGTTGTCTAACTTTTTTGTTTGTTTGTTTGCTGGCTTACCCGACGGCATGTAGGTAGAGGCAGATACATATTTAGCTGTTGTTTTGTAGATAGCCTTTAGTCCCACAGCACATTCAGTGCGCAACAGGATGAGAATTGCTGCACTAGGTTAACTTGGTCTCAGTAATTCTCAGCCCAGTATTAGTCACGCTATTTTTTAAATTTAAAACAAAATGATAATGATGATGTTAGAGCAATGATGCTACATTAATTTTTAAACTACAGAACATGCTTAAATTATTATCCAATGTATGTAAGGCCATTTACCATTTTTCTCTTGCACTGAGTTAAATAGCGTTTAAATTAAAATCATCTCTCTTCTTGGCATTTTTAGACTAAATATTAACTTGGGTCAAAAATAATCAGAATGTTATTTTGAAAAAATAATACGATGATTCAGTATCTTTTCCTTCAGGCTATGAAAAAGTGCCTATAATATGATTCCCAGAGAATACAGCATGAAGTGACCTTGGTAGGTAATTGTTGACACCTCAGATAAGCACCTACTCTTCCTCTGTGTGATGCTTTTGCAGGATCATATTTGCAAAAAATGCCAAAGCTAGCAAGAGCCACAAGCATTAATAAACTCCACTGAGACAACAAAGGAGGAGTAAAAACATAGAATGCAAAATATGTAATTTTAAAGTGAGAGGCAGATCTTGAAAAAGATTCTTCACAGTGAGCACTTTCCATCTTGAAAGTATTTAAAAAGCTGGTTTTAATTTGAGTTAAAGTTACCATGTAAATATGGGAAACCAAAAGTTTACCCACAAAAACTAAGCTTACTAGTTTGTTCAGAGAAACATTATGCACTCATGCAAGACTACATGCTCCTATTCCAAACAGTGTTATTTCTTCATATCACTGAAGTCTTTTTGTTTCCAGTTTTTTATGTAACTGAGTAAAACTGACTTATTTGACAGTGGCTTTATTTCATTGCTAATATTCATGAGTATTGAAGAGGAATGGAAGGGAAGATTAACTTAATTTTAAAGAGGTAGCAACTTGTTAAGTAATAATTTTCGTCCTTTTCCTTTTTTTTTTTTTTTCCCCTCTGCTTCCCATGGTACGTGGAGAGGTCTTTCTTCCAGTGAGACTCTAACCATAGCCTAATAGATGACATAAGCATAAACAGCTGAGACTTCATTTGTGCATCAAAGAAAACAAAGAAAGCAAACTAGGAAATTCCTATGAAGCAGAAGTCAATATAATTTTATAATAAACCTACCCTGTGACTTAAAATTACTTGATGATAATTCCTATCCAAAAGCACCTTAATGACCAGACACTTCCAATGTATTTGCATAACTTCATGTTTTCTCCTGTATCTTTGCAGAATTCATACACTATTTTCCATTAAGTTTATATGATTAACCACGAGATGAAGTGAGCTACAGAAATCACAAAACTATTATTATTATTGTTACTATATACAGATTGGGTCACTTTTCCTATTGCCAAGCCAATGACCATTCCTCCTCCTGTGCCTGTCTACCAGTGCTTTTTGCCACATGTCAGATCCAAGTTTTGTTAAGAAGGCTGTATGCCACAGTAGACACATCTTTGTTCCCTAATCAGGTTAGACTCGTGCATTTATGAAATATTTATAGTTTATAAATTTAACTTTATGCATTAAAAAAAAATTCAGTCATAATGCCTACCTTGAAGGTGAGGATTAATGAGAGAAGGGACTAGTTTCATTTACTTATGGGATTTGCCTGTGTCAGAAAAGAGATGTAAAAGATTTTATGGGCAATAGTACGCAACTTGCATCTATTTTCTCCTGCGGTATTTTAAATAGTAATTTGTGATTTGGGTTCATATCTTATTCCTTGGCAATTAATGTCAACAGCAGAAAAGTAATTTTTTTTTTTTTTTTTTCATTTTGCTGATGTCCCTTTATCAAAAGACCATGTAGAAGTATTTGAGGGACTGACGTTTCTACTAATCTATTGCCATAAGATTTATATTCCTTCTACTCTACTGGTAACTAAGTACTCCACAGCTCACTTTTGCTGTGAGTTGTTTGATAATATTTATGTGTTGTTTTAAATAGCTAATCCTTGTTGTTTTAAATAGCTTATCCATATTGTTTAGTGAGTTGGAAAAGAGTATCTTATCCTTTTCTTGTACCAAGTGAATTGTCAGTAGGGTTCTGCACGTTCCAACTTGAGTACTTAGCTAGGTTGATAATAGAAAGTGTTTGAAAAAAAGAATGATAGCCCCAGACAAAATGAATATTTTGAAAAACATGTTCTTCATAATCAGGAAACTATACACATTCCATTATGTGCCAATTGGAGGTTTTTTTACATCTGCTCAAGCAGATGTTTGACACTTGAAATCATTTAACCCTTCCAGGTTTTGATGAACATAAACTCCCAAGTACCCAGTTGAATCTGTTAACCACTTAATGTTTTTTGGTTGGTTAGTTTTGTTTCTATCTTTTTTTTTTTTTTTTTTTTTCCCCCCTGGAGGAAATAGAATTAGTTTCCTGAGTCCTGGCATGCAGTTGAGTTTGAATACTTCATTTTAATGGAAGATGCTGTAGGTAAAATGATTAAATTCTTCAGATACTAATTTTTGGGAAAGGCAAAAATAACATCAACATATAGAGCAGTTTTATAGGTGTCTGCATCCTTTATTCTCGTGATATATTCATTGTTTCTCATCCTCTTTGGTAAAAAATTTCAGGGGGCCATGGGAAAAACACAGAGACAGGGACAGTCCCTTTTGTAATTTTAAGAGAGTGAATAATGTAATTCATGGCATTCTTCTCATAAGAAGAAATGGAAGCCATTTTTTTTGTGGAATTCAAAACAAACTTTGTGCTCCATTGCAGCCAAGCCTTTCTCTGTGTGCAGCAACAGAGAGGTTGGGTAGGGTAGTTGCTTAATAAGCCTGCTAAAACATATATATTACATTTAGCAGTGATGCAGAGTTGTGCATGGCTAATAGATTTAACTGATTTTCAAAGAAGAGGCGAATCTTTAGGAAACTGAAGAAACACATTTCTCTGTAGAATGAAAAGTGTTAAACATGCTTCACCTCTGAAAGTCTTTATAAGCAACCAGTAAAATTCAAATTTAAAGGCATTTGGAGTTTGGAATTTGAAATGTCAGTGAAATTTTGAGCCTCTGTTGCAATAAAATTGTCCTGTAACCAAAAATAAAGAGGGAGACATCAACCGTATAATTTAATCATATTACGATAAAATTGCATTTCTGCTTCTTTCAAATTTTTGTTAAAGCTTTTCATGGTGCCCAAAAGTAACCAAGGGACAGGCAGTCATATAGTAATGCAGGCAGCTTCCTCCCCACCATTGAGACTACACAGATTTTCAGTATTGGGATGCAGGGATGCTTCAGTAGCCACAGAAGTGTCACTTGTTGCATTGTTTTATTAGAAAATGTGTATTTTAAGAGCTTGATTTTACTGAAAAGATTTATATGTTTGGATTAATTTTACTTTGTCCATTCACTATCACAGCTGTCACTGGATTATACAAATTAAGTATAGTTGTACTTCTGAATTTAGGCAAATTGAGGCAAGATTTGTAAAAAGAAATAATATGTTTTATTAAACCAACTACTGTAATTCATTTCCAGCTAATATGCTCAGAAAGTGTAGCTAGGTGTATAGGAAGGGTATGTGTGTCCAAAAGTGCCTGCTTTTTTCACCAGTTTGTTTAACTAAAAAAAAATATCTATAGACTGTCTTATCTTTGTATCTAGGTGACTTCATTTCATATGTCTGGGTTTTGTCGTATTTAGGATCTTAGTGTATAATTTGTTAGCAAGAGATGCATCATTAAATGACTTTTCAGGTTGCATCAACTCTGAGCCTTATTTGAGTCAGATAGGATTTTTTTGTGTCATAAGGAAAATAATTTCTTTCTATAAAGTTTGAAATTCTGCAGCAGTCAGCTAGCAGAGGAAAAGAAGCAAGAGCACTGGAGTCTGGTTTTTATTTCAGTTCCCAGAATCACCTCAGTTTCACTTTAGTAAGTTCTACAAATGTAATTCTTCATTTGAGACTCAACTCATTGCTTAGAAATATTTAATTGCTATCTTGATAATACCAGCTCTATATCTTGCCTTGCTGGTTGGTGAATCATAGGTTGGGGCTTGCAAGCTGAATTTAGTAGGTGAGGCTCCCAAGCAGGCAGTTAACCGTGGTAGTATGCTGTAAGTACAGGACATACAGACTTGGCTGTAGGGCAGTATTGGTCAGGAGCATACAATTTGCCTGGGATCTGTGATCAGTGTAGGCGGCTTGACAGTTCTGCCTGGCACTGCAGGTGGATGTATGCCAGCAGGTCAAGGAAGGCGATTCTCCCCCTCTACTCTGCTCTGGTGAGACCCCTTCCTGGAGTATTGTATCAAGCTCTGGAGTCCTCGGTACAGGAAAGACATGGACCTGTTGGAGACATCCAGAGATGGGCCACAAAAATTGTTAGAGGGATGGAGCACCTCTCCTGTGAGGGAAGGCTGAAAGAGTTGGGATTGTTCATCCTGGAGAAGAGAAGACTTTGGAGAGATTTTATTGCAGAATTTCAGTTCTTAAAAGGGGCCTATAAAAGAGATGGGGAGAGACTTTTTAGCAGGGCCTGTTGCGATAGGATGAGGGGTAATGGTTTTAAACTAAATGAGGGGAGATTCAGGCTGGATGTGAGTAAAAAATTCTTTACGAGGGTGGTAAAATCCTGGCACGGGTTGCCTGGAAAGGTGGTGGATGCATCATCCCTGGAGACATTCAAGGCCAGGCTGGATGTGGCTCTGGGCAACCTCATCTGGTTCAAGATGTCTCTGCTCATCGTGGGGTTGGACGAGATAACCTTTGAAGGTCCCTTCCAACCCAAAGTGTTCTATGATTCTGTAATCTTCTACATTGCTCAGAGTGGTCATTATTAGTCAATGATTTGAACTGTTAGAACTGATACCGCTCATGTCAGAGCTGGCTTACAGGTTTTAGTAGTTCAAGTCTGGAATTGTAGTAGAGTGTGTGTGCCTTGTCCACACCTGTATGCCATGCTGTCCATGTCAGCAACCATTCAGATGAAGGTGAGATAAAGATGCAAGGGGTAAGGTGACATGTTTTTTGATTAGCTGGACTTCTAACAAGTAGGCTAATATTATAGCACAGACATGTGAAGAAGGGCCTCGCTGTGTCAGTCCAGCTGCAAAGTATTCTTACAGATCCACTGAATGCTTCATGTGAAAGAGGAGCCTGGTTTCTGCTCTTGGAGTAGCCAAAAGCACTTAAATCAGGCAATACTGTCAGAGGTTAGTAATGCTTTAATATAGTTGTTGTTTAGTTATAAAATAGATCTGGCTTTTTGCTCCTTAGCTCTTACACTTCTTCAACTTTGTTATGCATCAGCACTATCTTGGCTGATTTATTTGAACTTTGCATGGAGACTGAGAATTTAGACACAGTCAGTTCATGCCCATAATGTTTTTTTCAATAATTCTTCTGTCCAAAATCTGTTTTACTTCAATGGAATTGCATGTTCTTCCGTTTCAAAACCAAAGAGGAAAAATAAGCAGCAGTATAAGAATGGATGGCCTGAGCCAGTGCTCACAAACTGTGACATTAGGAAAATATTCTTCACTGTGATGTTAGTGCAGCACTAGAAGAGGTTACTGAGAAAGGAGATGGAATCTTCCCACTTGCAGGATTTCTAAATTCAGCTAGCAAAAAAGCCACAGCTGACCTGGTATAGTGATGCTTACAGTCCTTCTCAGAGAAGAGAGTTGAATTAAATGATCTCCACATGTCCACACTTGTATGATTCAACCAACATAGACATGAGGGGGTATGTAACTCTAAGGTTTTACCTAATAAATTATAAGCCAAGTAATATCAAAATAGGTTGACACAAAATGTGCAGGGGTCTAGAGACAGTGCTAATTCAGGCCTAAGAGCAGGTTGTTTCACCAATAAAGGACAAATGCTATTTTTTTATGAAGGTTAAAATTCTGATGACTTACTCCTCTTGGAATATTCCCTTCCTGTGGATTTTAGAAGGGCTATTAATGGAGTATGTTACTTATCTGATACAGATAGTCTCTCTAGGTGCCTTATTCTACTCTAATCTTTTTATGACAAGCCCATTTCCTTTACTTTACATAACTTTGATTTTTAGACTGTTTTTCACTTTTTCCTTTTTTATCTATGGGCATAGAAAAGTGACCTCATATTACAGAGATGAAGAGCATTAAACCTGAAACTCTGGAATTACAGGTTGTTCTGGCTGATGTATCAGTAAACTTTGAATTGTCTCCTTTATCAGTTTGAAGTGTGTATAATTCTGTTGACCTAAAATTCAACCTCTAAATAAAATTTAACTGGGAAAGAAAAACAAGAGCCTTCCAAGGTCTTTTTCACATCCCACAGTCGTGATAAATACAAGTTTACAGAGATTGCTTTGCGTATCTTAAGTTTGAGAGTAAAATAGCTTTGGAAGATACTTAAGTTTTGGGAAGATTTTTTTTTTATGGCTGTTTTTAAAATGAAGTTATAGTTCTTCTGATTTAAAGTTAATTCAGTAGTAAACTATCAAGTGGTTGTAACACTAATTAGATTCATGTTGCATGGTATATCTGGACAGACTTGTATCCATGCTTGTTGATTTTTCCACTAGATGGCATTATGCATTAACTACAAGTTAATTTATGAGCTAAATTATAATTGCACATGCTAAAGATATAAAAAATATGAAATTATCTACTGTGCTTGCTCTTATTCTATGAAAGAGTGAGAGAACTGTGGCTTAAAATCTCTTTCCTTCCTTCTTCCTAGCAGTAACTCAATCCATCCTTAATGCATCAAATATGGATTTACTCAAAGCTATAAAGGAAGTCAGCCATGGCAACAATATCTGATCCTGTGTGCAATGCACATTTTAGAATAAAACCTGCTTTTAACATTTAAAGAGTGACTTCAGTGCTGCAAATTGCTTCCTTTCTGCCTACATGGCTTCAAGTGAAGTGATAGGAAGTGTCTTAAGTAAAGCTGCAATGCTGAACATTGCTTTTAAATAGAGAGCCCCATATGAGCATTTTTTTATTTAGTAGCTAACGCAGGATAGATTAGCAGAATAATAAACTGTTGCAAGTTTGGATATAGCTATGCTGTTGTTTCCTCCACCCAGATGAAATGAACTATTAGTGATCCCACACAAAATTATATGGTGGAGCGAAAGAGGAACCATGGAGGGAGAAGAATGTGGTGACAGGAAGGCCTACATTTTTCTGCCAAGCTTGCTACTAATTTTGTGAGTGTGTGTAGATACATGGGTATTAATTTTAGGTCTGTATTCTGGGGGAAAAGAGAAGAGGTGGTCCTTTGTTTTAAACTTCTTTTCCAGAACTAGAGATAGTATTCACAAAAAAAAGGCTCATCAAATTGCTGATCAGATACGTATTATCTAGGCTACACTTCCCTACCTTCCGTATTATGACCTGTGTGTTTTCTTGATTATGTAGAATATAAGAGGCTCCAGGCTGGAAAGGAGTAATCTAGTATAATAACATATAACTGTAAGAAGAGGTAGAATACAAGCTGGATGAAACAGGTCAGTTAGCCTGGGTAAGTAATGGAAAAGCATCCAAGGCCAACAAAACACATAAATATTAGCTTACTATTAAACAGGTCTTTTAAATTCTCATGGGGGTCGAACACATAATAGAAAGTAACTAAACTTCTGCTTAAGGTTGTCTCTGAACTGGGCTTTTGTGAACAGGACATACCAGTGCCACTTGTAGAAACTTAACAGAAACATTGCCATAAATTCAGCCTGTTAAACTACTTTTGGTTTTTATTTAAAGTTTATTTTATTTATGCTACCCCTGAGCTTTAATAAATTATGATTTTAATTGTCTTACGCAGTGCATGGCTGTCTATAGTGCAATATAAGATTCTTTGACATAGATGCATTTATGATTTGTGTTTGCTTATGAAGATAAATATGATTCAACTCTTTTGTAACTCTGATTTTAAAAAATATATTATGATACCTGCCTTCTACTGCTATGCTGTTAAGCTTTTTGGAAACCTAGGTCAGTAAGGCAGGTCTCAGGAAACTTTGGACAGGCCTTCATTTTTTTCCTGGTATTCATCTCTCCTTTCTTAGTCCCTCAGCTCATGTTGCAGAGGCCAGAATCTACTCACAGGTATATCACAGTATGATGGAGACTTTAACACAAGTTAAGGCTGGTGGTAAGGTCTGTCACCTCCTGTCACACAGGAGGTTGCCAACTGCAACCAATTCAGGCTTGCACTCTGCTCTTGTGAGATCTTGCATTTCCCTGGGTGCTTTACTCTTCTCCAGCTTTTTACTATGGACAGAGGGAGACACCACCAACGGGAGAGGAGGGGCGCATATGTTTGGAATTGCAGTAGCATTCTGCCATAGTATCTGTACTTCTGGTCAGTGACCAACACCCAGGCTGTGAAGGAAAGAGACGGCAGGAGCAAGTGCTTGGCAACTGGCTCACTAAGGGATTTCTGGCAACACAGGTCTTTGATTCCGCTGGACCTAACTATGTGCATCCAGACATTGATGTCTGAACATTATTTTTTCTGGTTCTGAAAGGGCAAAATGTGCTTGCACTGTAGATGGCTTTTATGTTAGGAAAAAAAAAAAAGGCAAAAACCACCCAACAACCCAAAAAGGGGTTAAATATGAAGTCTCCATGGGAACATAGCAGAGGGTCCATCACGCTCTGGTAACCCTCCTTTGCTATTTCCTGGCCAGCTCCCTAGCAAGCAGGCGAGTGGCTGAAAGAGGCAGTACGCACAAAGCAGAGTAATACGGATGAGAATGAAACAAATTCTGAGACTTTGAGTGAACTGTGGAGAACCACATAAAACAAGTCATTTAACTATATTTCAGTTGTATTGTTGAAGTGCCTACAAACTGCAAGCATGGACTAGGATATAATTCCATTGAATTAGAACAACTAGTTTCCTTTTGTCACTTGAAGAGATTGAATGTAGGTTTTAGTTGGTTAACAATATTAGAAATTAATTATTGTTAATTGTGTTATTGGTTAATTCTTACAAGCATGTGCATTTTGTTACTAAAGTTTCACAGGTGGTATCAAAATCTTATTACTAATTATCAGATTTTCATATGAAAAAGGTTAGTGATAAGGACTTCCTTTATTATTTGGTAAGCGGTGAGCATTTACTGAAAACTGATACAGAAACCCCACTATCTGAAGTGCACATTCTACACTGCTTTCCAACTGGTAGTGATCCAGGCCCCCAGGAGATTTTAACATATCCAGTTTAAGAACATACTGCAGAGACGAGCAAGCATCTCTTGCTTGCTCAAGTTAGAAAAATGGAAATTTGGAAACATGTATTTTCTTTCTGTTCCTAAAAATGCTGTATTACTGGAGACAAAGGAATTTTAAAAGACCCATTCATCAACCAATGAATTACGTGAATGTGTAAAATATTCATTGCAAATCCACCATACTTAGCAACAGTTCAACCCAGTTGTACTTTGACATTGCTGCGTCAGCCACGAAATCAGAGCACAAGCTTGCATCACTTACCAAAAGACAAAATCCATTCCGATCAATATGAAATAAGTGCTTTATGTGTATATCGCAATCACTGTCTGGTGCTCTGGTTTAATACACTACAAATTGCAACCTGTAGTATTCAGAGTGAGCTGCGCAACCATTATCTAATTTATGATTTATAATGTAGTTCTCTTCTTTTTGAGGCACCATACTGACATAGACAATCAAATGTAATCCAAAACTGGCACTCTAAACTGCCCTTACACTTAATTACTGAACTCTGGGTGAAGTTTACCTGTAATTCCTCATGTAAATTGGTCTGTCATTCCAGTGGCTCAAAGCTACTTTTTTGAACCATTACTTGATATATCTCTTCTGAAAGTACTATATTTCCTGGTGACTTCAGTGGGCTTTCTATTGGGTTCAAACTGATTAATTATAATAAATTACTTCTAAAACACCTGCAATTTTTTTAGATCCTAGGAAAGTTAATATGAAATATTAGTTTGAAATGAGTGGCAATTCTCTGAAAAGGAAAATACATCTCATTTAGGAAGTGGCTTTTTTTAGGACCTTCACACTCAGAAGTGAGCACAGATATTTTGATGTAGCTGCAGTACAGTCCTAGCTGTAGCTGTGACAAAAAAAAGTGCAAATTTCTTAGTATTTTTCAGCAAATAGAGAAAAAAAGAAAATAAGTAAAGTACACCTAAACACAGATGGGAAGTCATAGAGCTTTTAGTAATTGTGAAGAAGGTTGTTCATCCTGAGAGAATGTTGTAAAATTCCAGATGCTGGAATTAAAAGAAGACACAGGAAAACTAAGTATGATAGTCGAAAAAAGAATTCAAGTTGCAGTCTTATGCTGCAAAAATCAGCAGTTGCATTTGATTAAGTCTTTTGTCTGGATTTTGTATTGCATAAATTGTAAATCAAATTGCACCTTACAGGCTTCTCTTGTGAAAAGAAGTTTGGGGGTTTTTTAAGTGGCTCACTTGATTGTTTTGCTATGACCATAATATCAATTTACTGAATCATTTTTGAAAACACATTTTTAAGAATGTAACTTTGCAGAGTTTTTATGCTTGCTAAAGCATATGTAACCAAAATGACTCCTCAGTGGAGTCTGAGTTAGTGGTCTGAACTCACTCCAGAGTGCTTTCAGTATAAATCTTCAAGCCATTCTTTCTGTCCTGTCTTTGTGTACGTATAGAATCATAGAATAGTTAGGGTTGGAAAGGACCTTAAGATCATCTAGTTCCACCCCCCCTGCCATGAGCAGGGACACCACACACTAAACCATGTT
>NW_009943923.1:16006-50906 GCF_000696875.1 Nestor notabilis
ATCAGCCCACCTCACAAGCGTGTCAAGGTCCCTCTGGATGGCATCCTTTCTCTCCAGCATATTAACCGAGCCACACAGATTGGTGTCGTTGGCAAACTTGCTGAGGGTGCATCAATCCCACTGTCCATGTCACCAGCAAAGATGTTGAACAACACAGGTCCCAACACCGATCCCTGAGGGACACCACTTGTTACTGGTCTCCAAGTGGACATTGAACTGTTGACCACAACTCTTTGCGTGCGGACATCCAGCCAGTTCTTTATCCACTGAGTGGTCCATCCATCAAATTGGTGTCTCTCCAATTTAGAGACAAGGATGTTGTGCAGGGCAGTGTCGAATGCTTTGCACAAGTCCAGGTAGATGACATTAACTGCTCTGCTGCTGTCCATCAGTCCCATAGCGCCATCACAGAAGGCCACCAAACTGGTCAGGCAGGATTTCCAAAATTGTTAATTAAGCTTGTTGCATGTAAATATAATGAATGCAGCAATTAGCATTCCCAGGAAAGGCAAACTGGAGGTATTTTACTGGGCAAACAAAAATCTTTCTTAAAAGCCATGGTAAAAGTATTAATAAGTAGCTTTCTAAAAGAGAAAAGACAATACAACAGATAATATTCTTTCATATTCCACTTGTGAAACTCACAGGCTAAAATAAAATGTTCAGAGCTGGGTGACTGAATACAATCATGGCCCACCATAATACATTGAGTTTTCTAGTCAGTAATGGATTTAGCTTGGGGGTAATAATTATTTGTAAAAGTAACCAGGATTTGCAAACTCTTCTTTTAGTTGAAGCATTATTTCCAGAGGTGTTCTGTGGTATTAATACAGTCTTATGTTGTGCTGGTTTACTAAACAGTTGCTTACTAAGTTGGTTTGCTTATGTTGGCATGGTTGGTTTACTAAAGTAATCCAATTCCCAACCACTCTCATGCTAGAATTTGAAATAAGTGGACACATCAACCATGTGTATAACTGTGCTTATTTACCTGTTATGTAAATGGCTTACTGCATTTTTCCAAATAATTTCTTAGTCAAAAGCAGATTGAAATGCATAAAGCATTTTGGAAGATTACTAATTTGATTTTCTATTTTGGAATGGAGCTTCCATTTGGAAACCAACTTATTATTTGTACCAGGGTTTTTTTTAACACTTCTTGTGTTAAAAAAAAAAATAAAAAAATAAAAAAAGACATTTGTCTAATGAGTTGAGAGCTACATCTAGTAATGATGAGGCACAGCTTTCACACAGAAGATTAGTGATAGATTGGATATTAGGAAAAATTTCACCACCAAAATGGTTGTTGAGCACTGGAACAGGCTGCCCAGGGAAATGTCAGTGCTTGGTTAGCAGTTGAACTCAATGATCTTAAAGTTCCTTTCCAACCTAAATGATTCTATCATTCTATAATCTCATTGTGTATATTCACACATCAAAAATCTAAGCGTTTTTCACTTTAGCTTAAAAGAAATGATCAGATAAATTGCAAAGTAAATACGTACCAGTTTTGCCGTCTGGTTAACACTTACTAGTCAGAATTTTGCAGTTTGTATATCACTTTTCAATCAACTCGTTCTAGCTAGTAATACTTTTTTGTGTTAGAGGTTGCTTAATGTTGAACAGTTACTCATTAAGTTGTCTTAATACAATGAACTGCTAATAAGATACTCCATAAGCCTCTACTGAGTAACAGTTCTGAGCCTGTGGAACAGCAGTATGGCCTCTTCTGCATTACAGAAATACAGTCTGACCTATATGTAGTATCACCTTCTGCTTCGGCTGTAAACTCAGTTGTGACCAGACACTACAGTAATACTTCCAGCAGTATTCATATTAGATTTGCTTGAAGTATTGCTAACCATCACATAAGCCTCCACAGTGCTAGTCTTCACTCAAGGACAACACCAGTGGGAGAGTTGGAGTATCGTGACTGACTCATAGTCCCCCAGCAACAGACAGTGTTTTTTCCAACTGAAACCATTTTCTGTGAGATGTTTGTATTTAGGTGGCCAAAAGTTAGCTTTGATTGCTGGTATGGCTTCTGTGGAAGAAGTGGAATGAGTGAAAGCTTTAATATTTGGATTTTTCTTAATTCTTGTCATAATCTGTATTCTCACTCTGGTCTATAATTTTGATATTTTGTGAATTTCAAAAGAAATGATTTTGAGGCATAAATTCTAACTTGGAATTAATGTACATGGAAAAATAAATCCTGAATGTTAAAGACAGAAAAATGTTTGTATCTGAACTCAGCAAGTGAAAGCAGGCTCCAGAAATCCTCCGTGGAGGCATTCCTCTGCCAAGCTCCCTCCTCCAGATGAATGAATAAATGCAGCTGCAGTACTAAATATTTACATCGTAAACATCTGCATAGTTGGAAAGGTCTTTGCTTTGGCACTCACTGCTGTAATCTACAGATATCAACATTCCTGCCTCTCAGAAATTTAGTAAATGCATCATCAATCTAAAGCCATGGCTAACCACTTGTACAACATTTAGTGTGAGCCAGGGTTTCCTCTTAGTCTCTTGCAGAAGATCTCTTTGGTGACAGGGATTCACAGCTACTCACAATGACAGAACATAAAACCTCGTGCTCAAGCTGACCTTGAGAACCCAGGAAGAAGCCTGTTTCATTAGCTTAGACCTAGTAGCACAGAGAAGGCATTAGCACACTTCAGAGTTCTAGAGGCAGGTGTAGGAATTTGTTGAAACAGCTGAACAAACTTGGAAACTAGGTTTTTCTGTAGGTTCCTTGGCTTTTTTTCCTAAGTAGTAGAAGCTCTGAGAAGAACATTCTTATCCGCAGAATTCAGATACCCCCAAACACAGAGAGGCCCCTGCAAGAAGAGAAAGGTGGGGATTTGTGTATCTGGCACACAGGAAAACAAGTTGTTAAGACAACATTTGGCAACAGTTACTACTTATTTATTTTAGACACCAGCCTTCTAAATAATTGCAACAATCTCAGATGTTACCATGGGGTATTAACTTGAAAATTGTGACTTTTTGATATCAGTATCTGTAAGCTTCATTCCATCTGTTCTTTCTGGCCCACGTTTATGCTACTGATACCTGTCTGGTTGCTCCCACTGCACAAGTGACACTTGGCCTGATATGTGCTTAAATAGGGTCTTTTTTATTTATCTGTGTCTACACATGTAAAAAAATATTCTATTTTATTTGCAGTCACATTTTGGAAAATATCTGTTTAATTATCATTTTTGATAGAACATTTCTATGAAAGATCAATAAATGGTAATTGTAAATTTCAGAATTGCAGTTGTAGTGTATTAAGAAAATAGTTACATTATTTGAAAGATAGACCTTTTTTTTTTAATTTAAAATACTAGTTGAATTTCAACAATGTAATATTTTCTAGAAACCTGAAAATAAATGAGGATTCATTACATCTTAACTTATGCAGCAGAGAACACTGTAATGGTCAGGAATTTGGCATAGGACACGTTGTTTGCTTTCACCATGATGTGATTCATCAGAACTCTTGCTAGGCTAGTAGTCACAAAGCAGTGCAATGTGCTGCCAAAAGCGTCAGCAATCTTGGACACTTTTACACTACAAATTTTAGTGACACAACTGTGGTGGCTGGGGCAGGTCTAATAAAGAGACCACCCAATGAGCATCATCCTGAGCTTGTACAACCATGAAATTTCACTATGCAAATTTAATAATTAGCTCTTGGAAGCATCAGAGATGCATCAGTACAGCATCACATCTAAGCTAAAAAGCCAGACTTCTCAGCAAGGCTAAACTGGCTCAGATACAGACCAGCATCAGCTCTGATGTTTGTCTGAACAGAGGCTCTTTCTGTCATTTGTTTCTGCAGAGGTTTTTGAATAACAAAATGAAAAATTTACTCTACTTGTCTTCGGTATTTAATGATGAATATACCTGCGCTGCTGCCATCTCTGGGATACATCTTTGTTAAGGACTTTACTGATGTAACTGTAGCTGGACATGTCCTCCTGGTGTACTTGTGCTAGTTATACTAATGTCTTCCTATCAAAAATAGCATCTTGAGATATAAAGCACTTCAGATCTACATATGGACAGTGCTACATAGGAACTGCATATCACTATTCCTCATTAGAAGGGAAACCATAACCATTGTTATTATTCCTCATAGAAGGGAAACCATACCACCTCTGCTAAAGTCTGTGTTCTCTGGGATCGCAGAAGAGCATGAAGCTCCATGATTAGGCTAATTTAATAGGAGAAGTTCAATTGTTCGATACCAAACAAAAAATCAAATTACTGACTTTTGCATCCTTTCCAAATGTGACATTTCCAAGCAGGTCTGTGATGGCAGTCTCAAAGGACCAGTGCAGTCCCCAGCACAGCCAAAGGATAGCCTGTTGCTAAGCAACCAACATAAGTGTGCTGCTCAACATTTATTTCATTTGGAAAGGGACATATTCTTTAAGTACTTCATCTTAGCTACTGAGCACAAAGAGTTTTCCACTTGTTTTTCCAGAGCTGTGCACATGCATAAAATAGCCAATTTGCACAAACAATTGTGCAATTTAAAGAGCAGGAGCCAGAGAAGAACATGCAAAACTGAAGGTCTGAAAAACTGACACAAGTATTTTAGCCCTTTTTAACATCAGCATCCTGAATGTTTGTCTTCTCTCTTCATCTTACTTGAAATGGGCTGCCTGGATAGCATGTTTGTGGCAGACACATGCTATATTTACCAAGGTTTGTTGATGCACCCTCTTTCAAAGAATGCTCTGCCATGGTTTTCCCACTGGTATGAGGAGATACTTTTTCCCTAATAAACAAAGACCAGAACTGGACCCCCCTTCCCAGACTGAAGACTCCAAATCTCAAATTCTGTAACTGTTTGAGAAAAGCAGCTAAATGGCTTTGGAAAAGATTATTTAATGGTCTACATCTAACACAATTTTCACTTTAGTGCTTGTCCCTTTAGTGAAATAAAACTCTGTAGTTCTGCTAGACTTGTGTCTGCATATCTAAAATCAGTCTTGGCCTGAATAGTGTTTAGCTAAATTGTCCTGAAGGAGTTGTTCATTATGTTTCCCAGCCTATACCCACACAAATAGAAAACAGATAATGCACAAAAAAATACAAAGTTGGTCAAAATCAAGAATGCAGTTGTGTTTCTAATGGCCATAATAAATGTGTGTGATCTGAAAGATCACATGTATGCTATGCGTTAAGTGTACGGAGGCAGGTGGGGCATGCCATCTTAATGTATGGAGGAGGCTACTTTTGACCAGGAAGAAGTCTCTATGCATTTTAGTTCTCCTCCTTAGCAGATGTAACAAGTATGTTCATTGACTGATCTCTCTTCTTTTTTTCTGACCAGCTTTTTGGTCTTATCCAAATGCTCTAGGACATAAATTATTTGTGGGTAGCCCAAGAATGGGTACAGTTCAGGTCTTATATCGGCCCAATACAACCTTTTGCTGCCCCAGACATTGTGCATGTGAAAGTTTCTGTCTGGTCATGACCTCCTGCCAACAGCACAGTGAATTTAAGCTGAGTTCTGCCTGTGTAGGACCATCTGACTCAGCTGCAGGTTTTCCTGGCTACTCTTGGCAATTCCCGCACCTGTGTCACACTCCAGGAATTCACAACCAGGTGGAGACAGATAACAAAGGCCATGACAAAAGCCATCATGTTGCACTAGGACAAACTCAAGGAGACTGAGAGACGTAAGTCACTGTTACCAGACAGATTGTCCAAAACATCAGTGAAGGTATCCTCTTTTTCAAACCCAAACACAAAGTAGGTAGGGTGCCTGGGTAGCTGAAGATGCATTTGTTCGTAGCCGCTGATGGTCTTTCTGATGCTGATCCAATGGATCATATTGGATATAGACAGATGTCTTACTGTTACTTTGATCGAGTGAAATGGATACAAATTTTGCCTTTGTTGGTATGGTTTCCAAATTATGTGTTTTGTTATGTGAAACACAGTGTGGGAGTACTTCACTGTTTGCAAGTTAAGCTGTGTCTTTGGAGCAGCAGCTAACGACTACATCTTTTTTTAGAGCTGAGTAAAGCACAGTATTGAAGAAATGCTGCTGATCTCTGCATGGTAGTCTGCAGCTGTGGTGACTTAAGAGAAAAAACTACGTGTCTTAGGCTATGCAGATAGACCAATTTCTTCTTGCCCCTCACCTTCACTACTGCCTCTACTTTCTATGCTTAAATAGGGAATTGTCTTCCAGACATCTCTGTATGGAAGGCCTCACCTCAACTTTTTGCCTTGTATCTATGGATTCATAAGATTCACAATGCAGAGTTCCCACAGCTGAATCAATACTTCTTTCTTATCTTGGCTACTGCATTTGCAGGAACATTGCTTGCCAACAGGCTAACACTATAGATGTGCTTGGTCATGTAACGTAGCTGTCACATTTGGGAGCAAGAGAGCAAATTTGCTGCTTAACCTGGCAGCCTCGTCATGAAGTGATTTGTTTTGATTTTGAGATGGAAATAATTGCAATTTTCAATCTCATGGTTTTGATCTGTTAAAGTGAATTATTTGCTGTCCTACCTTACTTAGGGAATACTCTCACAAAGCTGCTGCTTCCTATTTCTTTTGAACTTTAGTCTTCAGTGATCTCACATTACAGAGAAGCACGCCATCAAGCAAAAAACCAACCCTGCCACAAGGAATTGACTTGAAGAATAAATAACTAAGAAGGTTAACTGACCAAATCTAAAGCAGGCTTGCTTAATGAGTAAACAAGCAGGGAAATATAAAAGTCCTAATTTTTTTTTATTAACTCCAAACAAAATAATAAAATCAGAAAAAGGATGAAACAAAATAGGCCACTTGTTTTTCAGATTGCTTGATTTCAAGTTGCAAGACTCACAACAGTGTTTATTTTTGGAAAAAAAAAAACAACAGCATTTTTCACTAGAAACAAATTAATCAAGAAATGGTTAGCCAGCTTTCATAAGAAGAGTAGCATGTGAGTAGCACACATTGAAATAAAGTCATAAAGGAAATAAATTACGGGAAAAATACAGCACAAGGCTATCTTGAGGAAATAAGTGTAATACTAAATAGAGCAAAGAGCAAAACATGAGATGCAGTTTACAGAAAATCTGAGCTAGCTCCAGTTAAGCTTGACTTAGGATGCAGAAACTGTTTGCCATATTAGCTAGTGATCTACAGTAGCATTAATTGCTAAAATAATCAGAGGCATTCTTCTGCCAGATCTTGAGCCAGTTCAAGAGGCTGTAAGCATGGTTATGCAGTAGCATGTGTAAATATCCAAAGTGAAGCAATAATGAGAAGGGGGAACTAAAGTGCAGAGCATAGATTTGGCTGCAATTCAATATTTCTGTGATAATTTTTTTTTCCTCTTTTTTACATAGCTTTAAAGTAAGGGAAAGAAAAGAGAGTAGATTATAGAATCATAGAATAGTTAGGGTTAAGATCATCTTGTTCCAACCCCCCTGCCATGGAGTTATAGCTGTCTACCAAGGGTATGTTATATGCTCTCCACAAATTATTGTAGAGGGAGAAAGGAGGAAATTCAGGTCAGCATGTTTAATATATTTATTCTAAATCAGGTTCATTGAGTGATTTTGAACTGTAAACAAGTTTGCATTTTAGATTCTGCGTAAAATAAATCCCTTTGTAGTGCCAATATAAACATGTATTTTCCCTTTGCCTTCAGTCAGCTGTAGTTTGTGCATTAACGGGGACTTTCTGTTAGAAGCTTTTGTTCTTTCAGAGAGCCACTCCTCCGGGATTTAGGCTCCCTGGTTGGCCACTGTACCCTAGCTCTCCTGATAAAACAGCAGATGGATCTCAACAGCAGCCAAAGTAAAAAAAATAGGCACAGGAAGGATAGTAGCAATTACACAGAAAACATTTTCATTGAATGAGTATTTCTCCTTTGATACTTCAAAAATGAAAATTGATATTCATAGCCACATTCTACCTAAGGAATGGCCTGACCTAAAAAAGGTAATCAGAGTTTAGATATTCAGTGCCTTATGTTATCAGCAACCATTTCTACCAATGTAATTTTGAAAGAACAGTGAATGAAGGGTTCTGTTATAAATATCTCTAGGCTTTTGTCTAATTTGATTTTTTTTTTTTTTCTGGGGATATAAGATATTTGTATTGCTTTACTTTGCAAAGCAAGAGTCCCAGTAGGAAGGGGATGAAAAACTGGGCTCTGTTCCCCACTCTTTATTTAGTCTGAAGCAATTCTTATATTTTAGCTTGGGGTTTTTTGTGAGACCTAAAATTGCCAAATAACTATGGTAAGTTCAACTTTCTTGATAAAACCAGAGCTTTCAGGTTCCCAAATGATAATTCCCTTTTGGTTTAAATAAGAGAAATAATCAACTATTAGACAAGATTACTGTTACCTAACACAAAAGTCATTCACATCTTATACCCACAGGCATAAAGGTCATTAACTTCAGTAGGAGTGGGGTCACTCTAAGTACAGTTAATTGATAATGATGATAATTCTATTAATATCTGTTGGTTTTTCAATTACTGGAAAAAAGTAGCATATTGTATTAAAAATACAACATTTCAGGCGTTAGAACATTGAAGCTATAAGTGAACTTGAATTAATTTAGAATCTTTGCGTGTTGTTGTTATTGTTGTTGTTACTATTACTATTATTGGTTTTAATATTATTTAATGGCAAAAATTATTCTTGTCAGTAATAATTTTCATCATCCCATGAAAAGTATTTGAAAATGAATAGTGAAACTATAATATATATAGTTTATACACACACATCTCTAAAATTATTTTCAATTAAAATTTGCATTCAGGTTTCCAGGATAGATATGTTTTGTAACTCCTTAATGTTTCCATTCATGATAAAAACTCGGAGTAGAAAAGACCTTCATTGTTGCTTCTTTCCTTATTGTAATTCTGTGCTGGTTGTAGTTTGAATGAACACTCTCTGTGTCTGACAGTAGTATGGAACCATTGGATTTCATTGTGCCTGTCTTTGACAACAAAAGAATGCCATTATTTCAGCCAGGTGCTTAGGCACCTGACACACTAACTGAGACTGTTTTATCCTGTACATTTCTTTCACCTAATTATTTTGAGGTTGATGATGGCAAATTCTCAGTAAGTGTTTCATATGTATTACCTCTGTGTTTCTGTGATTTTAAACATGACAGTCCACTATCAGTTCAATATCAGCCAGAGAGCAGCTGGAAAATGTAAACAGCATATTAGAAAAAACGTCATGAGAAAACCTGGCATTAAAAACATACATAGGATTATTTCTTCATTAATAGTGAAAAATAACATCATTATTCATAAAACCTCCTGGAAAGGAACTTTTGTTTCTTTATTTACCAACAAAAGTATTTTTAAACACCTATTTGCACTTTCTATTTACAATAATAAGAGCTCCTCAATGAAAAACAAATATACGCTGGATAATGTAGGTGAGATGACAGATATTTTTTAGAACAATTATGTCTGGTTTAAATGGGTAAGAGTTTAAATATCCACACTACAAAGACAAGTTACTCTTGCTTGTTTCCAATTTTGTTGTCCTTGTTTGTGCAGTATCCATATAAAACCACCTATAAAATTCCATCATTCTGATTTTACATGATTTTAAAATATTATTTTTTCCTGTATGGAGTTTAAAAGGGCAATAAGTCATTGAGATAAAATCATCCCAAGAATCTCATGACGTTCACAGACGTACATCAAGACTGAATTTGCTATTGTTACTAGTTTTGCATTTATTTAAACACTGATAAAGAGGCAAACAACCAAAATTTTTAAACTTGATTTCCACCTGCTAGTTTTTGTTTCCTCTGTTGTAAAGGTTGAGCGATTCAATGGTTTATTAATGGGCCCAGAATAGAAAACAACTCTCAGAATTCCCTAAAGTCCTCTAAAAAGTCAAGGCATTAACATAGTTTTCTACATCTCATGCATGGAACAACAATAAGGCAATCCTAAAATGCACACTAAACTTTTCTTTTTTCTTTTTTTTCCCAGCCTTCTAAGTACTGAATCCCAATCCTAGGTAATTCTATTGTCAAGATACTTAGTTAAGAGCTTAGGAAACCATAGGTATAAAATTTCATAGAAATAAATCAAATAAGGAATACATCCAACTAGGAACTGAGGGGAAGAAAGAAGAAAATAAGTAGAAACAAAGCAGTGAGGTTTTTTATTGCCTGAATGCTCCTTGAACACCTTTAAAGTACTTGTTTTCTGCACACCTTGCAATTGCAATTAGTATGGAGCTAGGGAAAACATGAAGTTCTCATCAGGTGTCACTCACAAAATTTTCCATAAATTTAAACGTTTATATATAGATGTAGAAACCTAGAAATCTATGAATTAAAATAAAATATACAGATCTACATACCTAAATAATACATAGCCTCTGTCATTAGCACCCGTGATTGGCTGAAGCCAGGAGGCTTGGCTCTGCATGCTTACATTAGGAAAGCTCACAGTGGCATTATATCATGATTTGTTACCACAGGAAATTCAGGACTGTATTCAAATTGTTTAGACGTCAGTGAAAGAAATGCGTGCTTTTACGTAGATCCCATTGAAATGTTTCTTTACAGAAAAATGGGAATTCCAAACATAGTTTTCAGTCTATTATGGTATTTCAAGATTTCACTTCTTTCTAGTCCGATAATTTATGAAAGTAAGAGAAAATCAGTACCTTTTGCAGGTTTTGGTGTTGGGTTTTTTTGCGTAATCGATTTTGAATCTGTCTGGAAGAATCAATGAGCATCTAAGCTTTTCCTTTTTAGCTTCTCTTGGCTGTTTAAATATTAATAGATGAGAGTCTGACCTTGAGTCCTGCTGCTGAATCATGGAAGCTGAAAAGTGGAATCAATACTATTTTGTGCTAATGATTAACTGATCACAGATTGGAAAATTGTCAGCTCAATTTTTATATTGACAACTACTTGATTTAATTTTTTTCTGTGTCAAAAACATGTGTTAAAACCTCAATATAGTAAGCAACTTTAAGCATTTTGAAAGCAGTTGTAGGACTTACTTGAAAATGTTGTTGAACTGGGAGCTAAAAGTTCAGCTCTGTAAATATCATTGGTCCAATCCAGTTGAACTTCAGGACTTATGCTGAAGTCTGGGGCTAATCATAGGCTCAAAGCTGAGCATATGTGTAAGTATTCCTCCTGAATGAGCTACTGCTGGATTTAAGAACTGACATTTTTATTATTATTGCAGAGTGCTAATTAGCACTGGCTTTTTCTTCCTTTTTTCACAGAGATACGGGTATGGTGGATGGGTGCAGCTGGATCATCACTGCAAGGTTTGGACTGTTTGGTGCTCTAAGCTTATCTGGAAATATTTAAACTGATCCTGGAAAATCTAAGCTGAGCATCAGGAATACATGCTCACAGTAAATCTGTTAAAAAGGAAAGTGGCAGTAAGATGAATTATGTCTGATACAGATTCTCTAGAGGTCTATCTTCTATGAATTAATATCACTCCAAGTCCTAATATGCCTCAGTAGAACTTTTTGCTTGAAACTCATATTCTCATGTATGAACCAGTATCCATTTTTCATCATCATCCCGTCAAGGATAGCTCTTCATTTCAATAAGATAGGTCAGCCTGAAGCAATGTAGATTTCTTTCCTTTTTTTTTTTTTTTTTTAGTTAAATACAGTCAGCTGTATGAGAAGCAAAACCAAAAGGAACTTAATACAAGTTAAAGATGTGAACATATCTTCACATCTGAGTGAAAGAGGAAGAGTAATTTCTGTAACTTCATGATGAGGAGAACAAGTAGCACAACAGTAAAGGTATTGCATAGATTTGGTGACCATTACGTAGAAAAGTAGGAGTGTGAGGTTTATTGGCAAGTAAAAGGCAGGCTGGGTCTGGTTTTACTTCACCTCTTTATCACCATCCACTCTATTAACTTTTCAGTGGCGCATTTGGCCTACATTAGTACAACTGGAACAACATGTCTCCATGTACCATGAGTCTGTGATAACATTCAGAATCTATCTTGCTGGTACTGAAGTTAGCAGAATACATGGATTCACTCTAATGGGGACAGAACTGGTTTCTTAAAGGTTTGATTCTGATCTCACTCAGAATAGAGCAAATTGGCAGTAATTTTAGTGACACAGTGACACAAAAATATAAAACTTCTGAAAGCAAGGTCAAAATGTTGCAGTTTATCTTTTGGTAAGAGCATTTAAAAAAAACAGTGTAACTGCTTTTTTTACAGGAGGACACAAGGACCTAAGAGAGTTAGGGCTGATAAGGCAAAATAATTCCCTTTGTACATTACTATGTAGGTTAACTGTACAAGACTGTTTTAAAGATGATGGTCATAAGATTTATGGTCACAGATTCTCTGTTACCATAGAATCATAGAATCATAGTATGGTTTGGAAGAGACCTTAAAGATCATCTAGTTCCAACCAGCTTCCGCTAGACCAGGTTGCTCAAAGCTGCGTCCAACCTGGCCTTGGACACTTACAGGAATGGGGCAGTCACAGCACCTCTGGGCAACCTGTTCCAGTGCCTCACCACCCTTACAGTGAAGAGCTTCTTCCTAATATCTGGTCTAAATTTACCCTCTTCCAATTTAAAGCAACTCCCCCTTGTCCTATCACTCCATGCCCTTGTCAAAAGTCCCTCTCCAGATTTCTTGTCAGCTCCTTTAGGTAGTGGAAGGCTGCTCTAAGGTCTGCCCAGAGCCTTCTCCAGGCTGAACAAATCCAGCTCTCTCAGCCTATCTTCACAGGAGAGGTGCTTCAGCCCTCTGATCACCTTTATGGCCCTCCTCTGGAATCACTTCAACAGGTCCACATTCTTCTTATGTTGGGGCCCCAGAGCTGAACACAGTACTGCAGGTTGATAACTTCAATATGTCAGTCAGATATCCCTGTCTGCCTCAACAGTGTCACATTAAGCCAGCTTCCTACTGTGACCTTTTAGCTTCCCACTCCTAGGAATCTTTTGGAGAGCATGTCACTGCAAATGGCACTGGCTTCTGGAAAGAGGGAGATTAGAAATACGGCATTAAAAGCAAGTCTCAGGAGACCTCTGTTCACTTTCCATCTCACTTCCTATGTACCTTCCTAACTTGAAAAACTTAATCTCTAATTGCCTGCTAGAGGAATGCTGTGAGTTGTACAGGTACAGAAGAAATGCAAGGTATTTGCCAAATAATTCAGGAAAAAATAGGAAGCCAAAAGGGCTTGTGTAGATAAAAGCAGAAAGAACAGTGTGCATATAGTAAGCTGCAAGACAAAAAACTAAGAGCATGAATAGCTCAACACAGAGAGTGACCTCATAACCCACCTAATGCATGTGAGGAGTGTAAATAACTGTCTAAAGCCGGCTCTGTTTTATGATGGCAGGCTGTATGCACAGTGTTTTACAGGGGTTAATCTGTCTCTGTCGTCTGAAATTCAAACATGATATCAATGTAGGAATTCTGTACTGAAAACTAGAAGGATAAGTGATAAAAAGATTTAGTACTTAGCATATTAAGGATGGCAGTGCCTCTGCCTATTCCAGTAACCTTATAAAATACCCAGTCTTCTTTATTGCTTGGTATTTTTGTGTATGATTTGGCCAATTCATTCATTCTCTGTAGAGATTCAACACTGTCTTTAGAGAAGCCATACTTGCATCTTCCAGGTAATCAAAGTATTTAAATATATAATGCCCGTTAATTTCAGTGGGGCTAGACATTCCCTCATCCCTTCACCACTTCACAAAATCATACTTCTCTGTGATTGTATATATGCTTATATTAACTGGGGAAAGCTGATAAAATGGATACAAAACCATGTCTGTTTATTGCAATCTAATGATATACACACTTGTCATTATATAACATGCAAGGCTATGCTGTCAGATGCCTGACAACCATTTATGAATAAGGATGACAGAATATGAAGGTTGGGAACAAAAATGTGGAGCAAAGAAATATTATGCTGAAATTTCATATCTGAGTATAAGCAGGCACAGGAGGGGAGACCAAGCCACATGCTGAACAAAAGTGTGGATGGCACAGTTTCTGACATACATGGTAGGTGCAGGAAGGGGAGAGCTGTTGGAGACATTTTTAGTAGCTTAGCTGTTTGTTACAGGTCTGATGCTAAAATTCCTTGCTAAAAATAGTTTGCAAAGGAACCTTGTGGCAAGTCAGTAATAGCCTTATGCACTCTGCAGAGAATTCTGTCTAGCCTACTTCTGTCTGAAAATGTTGCATGAAAAAAGTGCATGGCAAAATAAAATCAGATGTTCAGATGTGTGGAGCTGGGGAAGTTAAGTCTTAAGATTAAAAAGAACCCTAAAAGCTTCTCATATAATTCTGTGAAGAAGCATCAGGGCCAAACTGAAAGAAAATAATTACTTGCATTTTCAAAGAAGTGCAATTTGGGATGTGAGTGAGTAGTTTAGTGATGGGATAATTTTAAACATTGTTTGCTGAACCAAATCAGCCTGCTGGACTTAATTCTTAACTCTCTCTTTCTTAATTGCCACATAAATTAATTAAATCTTTAAATATCAGACAATGTTTGGAATGGAACAGAATGGAGCAGAATAGCCTAAAATTGACATAGAATAGCATAGAATAGCATAGAATAATAGGACTTCTTCCACTGTGACCTTAGAAAATTTTGTTAACCTTGCAAATAGAAATGTCATGTCTTTTATGACATTTTCAGTGCTGCATCCATGAAATTTTTTTTCCTGATCTATGTTTCATTCTTACTAGTGCTAAAAGCTCTAAGAATTGTTTCCCAGTGGAATGTCTGAATAATTTCTCCTTTGAAAAATGAGGTTCAAATTAGTGACAGTGTCTTAGAGACCATAGCAATATGACTCATTTTCCAGTCATGGTGTTGCTGGACAAAGTCTTTCTATCCTTACATAGACAAGCACGAATCTATTTAGATGATCATGTTTTGCTTTACTGCATAATCAAGTTTGTTGTTGTCAACATACAATGCTGTGAGCTCAGCCTTGACCTGTAGTATATTCACAAAGAATCAGCTAATGCAAATGAAAATAGCAAACAATTCAACTAGTTCTTCAAGAACAGCACATGGCTTTTTAGAAACCTTTCCTATATTGAAACCCTGTTGCAGGTTTATCTTGGTGTTTAAGTACGAGCACTGTCAAAGTTGCTAGTAAAGTTACAATCTATCTAATATTGTATTTGGTATTAGCAGAGGAAAATATGAGCAGGTCAGCTGCAATGCTTTACCTGTGTCTGAGGAAAGAATTAAGTTGCCTGTGTTCACAGAAGTACTCCCAGTGGCAATCCAATGAAGTCCACACAACCTATTCATATGTGATGCAATGCCCAGTTCTACTCTGTCTTTTTCTCTACTCACACCCTAATATTTTTCTATTAGGCAATTTGCATCAATGCACTGATTTATTTTTTTTTAATATGTTGGAGAGTATGGTTAGAGTAAACCTTTCTGTCAGGCTGGAAAATCGATTTTACAAGAACCTGAAGTATTCTACCAGAGGATCAGGACTATGTAGTTGTTGTTACCAACTCTGATGTTTCACAACCTGTGAAGTAACTCGGCAGTTTGCAAAGGCGGCACAGTTAGGTTTGTTGAAGAGAGCTTTCAAATATTCATTAAGGCAGTATATTTGTGAATGATGTATAAAGTTAATAACGAATTCATGGTTAAGAACAGTCTGACTTCTCAGAAGGAGGGGACAGAAACCCTGCTCTGTGAGAAGTTTGGGAAATTTTATTGGTGATTTCTGGTTTAGCATACTAGTAGCGAATATTCTGATTTAACAGGTTTTTCATTAAAAAAAAAAAATACTCAGGATCCTAAATAAACCAATTTTGTGAGGAAAAAATAAAATGGCCTTTGGAGAGAGAGATTTCCTTTTCCAGAAGGGTCAGAAGACTGCCCTGCACTTGGCTTATGTTTACTGTGAAGGTGAAGGAATAGCTGCTGTGTTTTCTGATGTGGCTTTCAATTTTCAACTGCAGATGCAGTGTTTTCTCTGTCCTATACATCTGCTGCATGACCATGCTTACCCATCCCAAATAGACAGGGTCATGCGGACCTTCTGACTTTCACCCGTTTCCGTTTTTCCCCATAGTAGCTTGAAGCAACCAAGAGATACTCATGCCTTGCAAGTATTGGTGAATTGTATCCCATCAATTGGTGTAAGTCAAGGCCAACAGAAGGGCTGTTTTTTCTGTTTTTACAAGTCCACAGAAGCATGTGGATACCTACAGCTGTAACAGACAATTTACTTTGTTTCATGTGATAACACTGCCTACTCAACCTTTTTCGACAATTGGCAAATCAACAACAACAAAAAAAAGTTTAAAAATAAAGTTTTCGTATCTGTAGTTAAAGGCACATTATTAAATATCATGACCTTGGTAATATTTTGAACTCTGTAAGTCTGGGATTTGGTGGCAAATGGCAATGGTATTACACTAACTAAGGTAATGGGTTTACACTGCATTTAGGTTTTGTTTAGGTTTAGGTTTTTCTTTTCCCAAATACATATTATTCAATAATTCTTTTTTTCTCGAGGAGAAAATATAATCTGAAGACAACATAATAGGTCTCCTTTAGTCTCAGTATTACTGGTAATATGAAACAACTGGACTGAAATGAACAGAGTTGGACAATTATTTCTGTAGTTACTGGAATCACTGTGAAGCTATTGACTTTAAAAGAACACACACATACCCAGGGGAAAAATTTAGCACAGATTTAATTAGAGCATTGTTTTGAGGTCAAAATTTGGTTGGAGGATAAAGTTTGATAAAGGTACCTGATATCTTTTCCAAACAAATGTAGAATGATACACATTGCAAAAGAAAGGAAATTGTTTTATTATGAAGAATTAAATCCATTTTATTAATGACGATTTTAAAATAGTATTTGAATAAAAATACCCACTAAATAAAAATAAAATAACAAATTCTGTAACTGAATTTCTGTAGGGAGCACAATACACTCAAGAGACTATAAATTAGCATGTACTACTTTGTTATATGTATAATATATGAAAATGTCATTTCACAGGGACAGGCAAAGATGATGAAGGATGGAAAGGTTTTTAGAGTTATTCAAGAGAACTGTTGGGATCCAGAAGTACGGATTAAAGAGATGAACCTATCAGGTACCTCCGTAAAGGAATTGAAATCATTGTGTCTCATTTAGAGTAACAGCCACTTCTCTGATAGTGCATTTGAAAGTGCCTAATAAAAATATAAAAGTGAAAAGGTTTAGCACACTGATTCATTCACAGAGTCATAGAATGGTTTGGATTGGAAGGGACCCTAGAGATCATCAAGTTACACACGCACATCCCCCCCGTCATTTTCACCCAGAAGCAGTGTTTGAAACTCCATCAAGGACTGTAGCAATAGAACAAGGGGTAATGGGTTTGAACTAAAACGGGGTGTGTTCACGTTAGATATAAGGAAAATGTTCTTTACTGTGAGAGTGCTGAGGCACTGGAACAGGCTGCCCAAAGAAGTGGTAAATGCTCCATTCCTGGCAGTGTTCAAGGCCAGGTTGGTCAGAACCTTGAGCCACATGGTCGAGTGTGAGGCATCATTGGGGTTGGAAATAGATGATCTTAAGGTCTTTTCCAACCCAAACCATTCTGTGATTCTATGATTTAATGGGAATGCTAGAATGTCTTTGCAACCTCTCTGAAATAGGCTGCCTTGACTAGATTGTAGTCATCCCCTGAGTTAGTTTAGGGATTTGGGGGATTACCATGTCCATTCAACCATAGTGTGGATCATAAATAGCCTTTGGGCATCTTTCCCTTTCATATATTTCCCTTAATACTAATACCAAGTTTCCCCAAAACGATTCTGCCTCATCTATTTGCTGTAGAGAAAAAGAAAACACAGGAGATTTTTTTAATTCTTTTTTTCTTGCAACAGCTCTGAGAAAAGAAAATGTAATATAAAGCCAACACCACAATATTTCTCCACAAACTAAACAGTGCTCACTTAGTTAAAAATACATAAAAATCTAAAAGAGTGTGTTACAGCACCATCTGGTGACTTGTGCCATAAAATTGTCCCCTTTTATTACAAAACTCCAGAGATACAGACAAGAGAGTAAAGAAAAGGTCTTAGTGTTTTTCATTCTTACAGTTCACCTAACAATACAGACTATGGGCCATATTTACTCTTTTTGGTTTACAAAGCTGTAGGTACTTAGTTCAAAGACTGGGTTTTGTAACACAGGCCAAGACAGATTATACCCAAAACTTTACCTTCCAAATATGGTGTAATTTTGGAACAAAGATGCAGAATTCATCTTTGCAAAGATGGAAAGTTGAACAAAACTATTATCAGACACTGTAAGGCATTATTAACTCAGAGAGATAACTTACAGCTTGGTTGCTAAAAGGCTTTGTTTGTGAAAACCCAAGAAATCTTTCCAGTAATAACAAATGGTAGCCAGTGCACCAAGGAGACTAAATTAGTTCTCATAATCATATGTCCTAGGTTTATTTGGTATACAAACCTGTGTCTTGATCTACACAATAAAACAACCTATCAAGGTAACCAACATCACAGTTCTGTGACACAAATAATCACAGTTTTGTTGGAGAAAATCTTTCAGTTAATCCTAACTGCCTTTTCTTATTATTTTCTCCTTTGCAAAACCCTTTGAAGAGGGTATAAAGAAGTTTTTCTGATTCTTCTTCTTCCTAAAGCTAGTGTCTAGGAAAGTTCAGCTGGGAAATCTACCTTTAAGGTTTATGTTAAGTTTGCTTAGAAGTGTAAAAATGGATTGAAACCAGATACAGTGCATATTGTGGAAAAGACGGTGAATGTTCTCAAACATACTAATTAAGTGTCCAGTAGCATATTGGTGAATAACACAACTTAGGCTATACTTTGGTACATACATAATTTTGTAGTCCCTATCCTTAACCCGAAACCATTGCTGCTGTACATAATATTAATCAGATCTTGTAAGAGATATGCCTGAGGCAGCTTCCCCTCTTGTTTCCTACTTAAAATACCGAGAAGGAGGATAAATCGTTTTGTTAAACATTTGAGTGTTTTGGCAAGGTCATTGTCTTAGAATAAGTTCTTCTAGGGTTTTTTAATGCCATCTTTTGCATTAGTAGTTTTATTACATGTAACTATTTAGTGAAGTCCCAATTATTGTTTATTGTTTCCTCTGTTGTTAATCTGCTAGAATTGTTGTGTTCATTCCTGTAACCTGTCACACATAAAGTTATGGTATAGATTAGTACCATGATCCTTAGTTAGGAAAAAAAAATATGCTGTCCATGTCACTGTTAAATCAGTCTTTCTTACCATTATAGCTTTTACCTTCTACCTTTCAAATCAAAATGCTTTCTTATTTTTAACATTTTATCTAAAAAAAGGGAAATATTAATAACTGATTTTTCTTACTCAGGAGTCACAGTCCAAGTCCTTTCCACAGTCCCTGTCATGTTCAGCTACTGGGTAGGTTCCTAATGGCATATTTTGCAGTTTTCATATGTAGCAATTTTATTTTTTTTTTAAATAAATGCTTCCTCCTAAGAATTAGGTGATTGAAGTAGTCACTGGAGCACTGGAGTAGATGGGGAGTTATTCTGTTATGAAAAGAACAGAAGACAAAAAAACAGTCCAGGTATCAGAAAAACCAGCAGGGTATCCTGGCAAAACTCCACTCTGGAGTACACTCAGTAAGAAAGAACAAGACAAGAACAGAATTTCTTCTGGGGACATTATTGGGGTAATTGGAAACAGGGAGAGAATTTACACAGCATGAATCCATGGTTAGCAGGTAGGCATATATGTACAGATTCCATGAAAGCTAGACCTTAATGAGCATTTTCTCATTAACAAAAGAAAAAAAAAGTAAAATATATATTCGTGGTCTTTTAAATGTGGCATGGGACTCACTGACCTAGAATAATGCTTTGAATCTTAAAATTCAGTAGCAAATTTAAATCAGTATGTTCCCTGCAAGGTGATCTTGAATGCATCTACGAAATAAAAACAGTCTGAGGAGACGAATCATAGCAAAATGTTTTTCTAAATACATTTGAAATTCAACTATTTAGCTATATGTACAAGTCAACAAGCTGCTACATGTAAACCGATACTCTATGTTAAAAATCACTGTATTAAGCCCACATATAAGTAGTACCACTGATCTTCAGAATTTCTTTTCGGGTGACATATCTTTAAAATTTTATTCTGGTATGTATGGGAATATTTGCCATTCAATATGCATTAGGAGGGAAAATGGGAAATTGATTGTATGGATATTGCATTTCCCTTGTTCAAATTATGACTGTTACCTCCTCCTAAATGTTAGAGAGATTGGCTCGAGTTTTCTCTGTAGAATTCTGATGCTCCAGCATCTCACATTTCTTATTTTTATTTCTCCAACTCAAGTAATAGGAGAGTAAATATTTCATTGCTATGTTAAAAAAAAATATATGCTGAGGTTTTTGCATTGGGATAGACAAAAACAGAGGACTGGTTTACACAAAAGACCAGATACTTGCGTGCATCAGCAACCTGGGCTTTATTACACTCATCCTGAGCAGCAGAGGCAACAGCAGTTGATAAAATATTCAAGACAAGAAGCAGAACTGCACCCAGAGGTTTTAAAGCAAGGCAGAATTTAGCCCTACTGATTTCCAGCTATTCAGAACTGTAAAGTAAATTTTAGGTTCAAACCCTGTGTCTGAATTGTTTGCAGTGACATTTATCCAGTATCTTCTAAAGGTGTTAACATTTGAGAACTATATTTTAATGTACTGTTCTGCTTAATATCTTACCAGGCCAAACCTCAGGATACTTTAGATCTAGCCCAGATATTAAATAATGACTTAGCTGCTACAGTAAAAAAGTACCCCAAGAGGTTTATCGGCTTGGGTACATTACCTTTGCAAGCTCCAGACCTGGCTGTGAAGGAAATGCATCGTTGCGTCAATGAACTTGGTTTTCCTGGAGTACAAATAGGATCTCACGTCAATGAATGGGACCTGAATGCACCAGAACTGTATGATATTTATGCTGTGAGTATATGTTTCTTTCCTTATTCTGGGGAATTCCATGGTATGGAATTCTGTCTAAAAGTATCTTGAGACATACTCAATCAACTAAATAAACTTTATAGATCCATTAAAACAGCTGAGCCTTCTAATCTGCTTAGTAGAGACACACAGCTTTAATAATATATGATAATTCATTATAGGATGTAATGACAATAATACAATATAAAACATTCTGAAATCTTTTTATGATATGAGTTCTCACTGTAGAGTTGCCTTCTTGATTTGTGAGGATAAGTGCAGTATCAAATAAAGTATTTCTGCACTGTGCTTTTGGGTTCAAGTTACTATATCCAATCCTATTGACATAACTCATAAAACTCCCTGAGATTTTCCGAGATACCTGTAGAACCAAAGTACCATAGAGAATTATGCCAATTGACCAAAAGTTCCAAACTGAATGTACTGATTATAAAATGAACTTACAGATTGCATTTCTTAAATAGCACATGTTATTATAGTTGTCAGCTTGCAATTGATCCATAGAGGTTATTTTTCAGAATGTTCAATTTATTCAAGAATTCTTCTAGTGCAGCATCCAGGGTATATTTTTTATGCTCATATACAATCAGTTAGCAACTTCCCCTCTTGGAGATGCATGCATTCACAGAATCACAGCAGGCTGAGTTTTGGAGGGGCCTCTGGAGGTCACCTGGCCCAACCCCCTGCTCAAGCAGGGCCACGTAGAGCCAGATGCCCAGAACCATGTCCAGATGGCTTTTGAATATCTCCATGGGCGGAAACTCCACAGCCTCTCTGGGCAACCTGTGCCAGTGCAGTCACCCTCACAGTAAAAGTATTTCCTGGTGTTCAGAGGGAACTTCCTGTTCCTCAGTTTGTGCCCATTGCCTCTGGTCCTGTCACTGGGCACCACTGAAAGGAGCCCAGCTCCATCTTCTTTATGCTCTCCCTTCAGGTATTCATATATATTGATGAGATCTCTTCTGAACCTTCTCTTCTTGGGGCTAAACAGTCCCAGCACTCTCAGCATTTCCTTACAGGAGAGATGCTCCAGTCGCTTCACCATCTTTGGACTCTCTCCAGTAACTCCATATCTCTCTTGTACTGAATCACAGAATCATAAAATACCAGGTTGGAAGGAACCACAGGGATCAGCTAGTCCCACTGGCAAAGCATTACCTAGACTGTATGTCCCAGCACCCTGAATCTTCAGCTGAATCTTAAAGTATTCAATGTTGGGGAATCCCACTTCTTCCCCGTGGAGATTATTCCAGCGTTTGATTCCTCTCAATGTGAAAAATTTCCTCTAGTGTACAGCTGGAATCTCCCCAGGATTAACTTGTGTACATTACCCCTTGTCTTTTCCATGTGACTCCTTGTAAAAAGGGAGTCTCCATCTTCTTTGTAGCCAGCCTTTATATACCAGAACATGGTGATAAGGTCTTCCCTGAGCCTTCTTTTTCTCTAGGCTGAACAAACCCAGCTCTCTCAGCCTTTCGTCACATTGCAGGATTCCCAGCTCTTTAATCATCTTTGTGGACCTGCTCTGAACCCTCTCCAGCCTGCCTACAGCTTTCTTTTATAGTGGGGACCAAAGCTGAGCACAGTATTCCAGGTGTGGCCTGACAAACGTCAAGTACAGTGGGAAAATGACATCTTTACCTCTGCTGGTGGTGCCATTGCTGATGCAACACAGCATCCTGAGATTCCTCTCTTGTACTGGGATCTCTCTCTTATAATGTACATTCTTCAGTTTATGTTTAACACATGTAGGAAGTAAACCCTACCACTTTTAGAAACATTGCTGGATAAGAAAAATTGTTAAATTAAGCCATATTTGATAATGAACTTTATAAATCTACCAAGCCATTTATTGAATTGCTATTTTGAGTTTACAAATGTGGATGGCAATTACTCCCTACAATCCAAAAGCTGCAGCTTTATTTATGCATGTATGGGTAAATAAACCCAAATTTTTCAAATGTGTGATAATCTCCTTAGCAACGAGAAGGGGTCCAGAAATACATCTGACAAAACGAAGATGTTAAATCCTGGTTAAGCATATGAATGACTCTGATGACTATGTATTTAAATTTAAGCACATAGTTAAATTAGTCAGAATCAGCATCCTATATTGTTCTTCTGTTTTCCTTTCCAAAGATATCAGTAGCGTTGAAAAAATGTGTATACTTGAGACAGATTATTGATCAGATTTCAGACTCTTAGGGTGGATTAGGAATAGTTTTAACTTTAAGTCAGTTAGAAAGCCTAAGGGGACAAATGTAGTGCAACTGCAATGAGAATTCGTGAATGCAGCTGGAACAGTTATGCAAAACCATCCTAAAGTGGTTCTATAAAGCATGATGAGAATTCATCCTCATATGTGTAATGAAACCAAAAGAATGCTAGTATGAACCAAGTTTTATATTGTAAGATTTGTGACAAACACAGCTAAAAAAGCATTTTTGTACCATATTAATCTGAGGAACACTTGGCTTACGTCGCGGTTTAACCCCAGCAGCAATCAAGTACCACGCAGCCGCTTGTTCACTTCCACCTCTCCATGCGAAACCGAAAAGTCCTTGATTTAGAGTAAGCACTACTTAGCAACAACTAGAACACTGGCGTGTTATCAGCATTATTCTCATACTAAATCCAAAAGACAGCACTGTACCAGCAGCTAGAAAGAAAATACATCCCAGCTGAAACCAGGACAGCTTACTAAATCAGTACTATCAGTATTTCCAATCCTGTAGTCTCTAAAAGAACTCTGAAACTGAGGGACAACTTCAGGATATGGCCCAGAGGAGTAAATGCAACAAACTATTGCTTATTGTTCTTTTCCTGGGCCTGTTTTCATTACTGGTACTAATGGTCAGTACAATTTTGCAGGTAAACTTTAAAGCATGATTAAGAACTGAGATGCATTTTGGTATAATTAGTCAAGATTTAGATTTCTTTTTGCCACAGGCTGCTGAACGATTAAACTGCTGTCTCTTCGTGCATCCCTGGGACATGCAGATAGATGGAAGGATGTCCAAATATTGGTTCCCCTGGCTAATAGGTGAGTGTATATTTACTTTGCTTAATCTACATTTATGAACTGTCACTGTATTATGCCCAGAATATTGTTGCAAAGGTACCAGTAAAGAGAAAAACTACATGATTTTTCTATCAATCTTAGTACTATAATTGTCTGTTGTGTAAATTCAGCAGTCATTTGTTTTTAAGCTTGTTTAGTTTGTCTAACTTTTAAATACCTAGAATTAAAATTATTCAGACTAGCAACAGAATCTAGTATTCTTTTTTGTCCTGAACACAAACAGCAGGTGACTACGGAAAAGTGAATTTTCTCTGAAATGGGATCCTCAAAAATAACGTGAGTAAATGAAAGAGTAGGCAAAGCCAAACATTACTTCCTAGAATTTCTTGGATCATTTCCTAAAAACAGGTTGATCAGAGAAGTTCACATCGACTCTAGCTGAAACAACATGTTGAAAGCTCCCCATAGATGTAGGCACTTATCTAGTTCCTGATTTTTTTCCCCATCTACTAGGTAAGTCAGAACTACATTGAATAACAGGAGGCAGGTTATAATGATACCTCGAAATGTTTAGATGTGATTCCATCCTTACTTATTCTGTTTTGCATTGTTTTCTTTTGTTTTGCATGGTTTTGAACTGCATCCAGTAGAGGTGTTCAGAAAAACATACACAATGTACATACAATATATGTTCTGCAATATACACTGCAAAATCTTTGTGTCCCAATCACCAGTGCATCATCTTAAAACATATCAGTTAGTCTTAATCAGAGCAGGCTAAACAACACAGATTTTAAAAGAGACTAAAATTCTTGCATTTACTTAACAAAGTATAGCAAAAATATTTTCCTACTAAGCCTAATAAGGCTTTGCATCTAAGCATATGGTAAAACATTAGTAGGTATTGATTCCCCAATAAATGAGGGGAACTCATTTCCTAATTTCAAGCTGGATGTCTGAAGTTAGGCACCGAAATGGCATGATAGTCTAAATAAGTTAGGTGTGCTCAGAAACCGAGGCCCTACGTAGGAACCTAAATTGCTGTTATGTTCCTGACACTGGGCATCCAAGTTAACCAGTGGCAAAGAGAGAGGCTATTTCTAAACTGTAGGAACTGACACCGTGTTATAACGAAACCTCAGATCTGTGTTGGAATATCCACCAACATATCTGCCCTACTTTCCACAAACCCAGAAACACAGG
Organism: Nestor notabilis; assembly: GCF_000696875.1. Classification (NCBI taxonomy): domain Eukaryota; kingdom Metazoa; phylum Chordata; class Aves; order Psittaciformes; family Psittacidae; genus Nestor; species Nestor notabilis. The sequence goes on from NW_009943923.1 coordinate 41,300, forward strand.
TGAGAAGAGAAACTGGCTTATTCCAGGTTAACTAAGTAATCAAGCCTGCAGCATGTGTTTTCAGGACATGCCCAACCTGCCTGTCAGCTGTCCTAATGGTGTAAGGTGGAAAGGGGGCTTAGAGTTCAGATATTAGCTTCCAGTCCTGTGTCCTCATTTCAGTTAATTAATGTTCAGCTCCGTGTTCCTCTAATAGAAATAATGTATATCTTTTGGCAGCTGCTCTGTAACTATTATTTTTTCAATAGACTCAAGGCTACTTGAAGAAAATTAAGGTAACATTTCAAACTCAAATAGGTAAATAGAAAATAAAACTCTCATACAATAAAGCTGGTTTTGTTCTTAGGCATGCCCACAGAAACAACCATAGCCATTTGCTCCATGCTTATGGGAGGAATTTTTGAAAAATTTCCTAAGCTGAAAGTTTGCTTTGCACATGGAGGTAAGTAATACACCATGTGAAACACCTGTAATTCAGTTGAGCATGGTACAGTTGTATTTTCTGGCATGCCAGCTAATAGGTTTACCACTTTAAGCCTGCCACTAGCTGAGTACTATTACCCCAAATAAGACAATCAGCCAGATTGGCTGCTTGTATGAACACTCTTTAGCCTGTTTCAGCCAGTGTTTGAACTGTTAAAATAGTCTTTAAGGGAAACAAGGAGAAAGGGGAGATAGGGGATGGTTTGGGGAAAGGGACAAGCAAGCAGCAGAAAGAATTTAGGCATCACAGGAGTGAAGAAGTGGGGAAAACAGAAAGAAGCTAATGAAATGGAAAGAATAAAAAATTGCTGGCATGGAGCACTTTCTTTCTAAATAGCTAACAGTAAAATTTGATCTGTTGATAAAGTGGCTTTTTTCCCTCCTGCATATTTTCAGGTGCTTTACTAAAAATTTCTTCTGGCAGGTGGAGCTTTTCCATACACAGTGGGGCGAATCTCCCATGGATTCACTGTGCGCCCTGATTTATGTGCACTTGATAGTAAGGTGGATCCAAGAAAATACCTTGGTTCATTTTATACAGACTCCCTCGTCCATGATCGTGGTGCATTAAGGCTGCTGACAAGTGTAATAGGTGAGGTGAGTTTTAATGCTTCCAGAAGCAGGTGAGTCATTCTTTATTTAATTCCCTATGAAACAGCAAAAGGAGAAGAAGAAACAGGAAGAAGATAGCATATTCATTCACCCAGTAAAATCAGAACCTGAGCTACTATAAACTGAGAGGCTTCTGCCCTGTTTATAAAGATTTTAATATACAGTTATAAAAATGGTGTTTTTAATCAAGGAAATCATACACTGTGAATCTCAGTTCAGTAAGGCTTGTTCCTTGTGCAATTTCGTTCCGGATAGGAATGCAAGTAAAGACTGCTACCTTTAGAGCCTTGTTTTAAAATAGCTTAATTTTGAAATTCAAGTGTATACTTGAAGAAATCAAACTGTATTTCCACTTGCAAAGTTATAGGCAGGAAAAAAAGTCAATAATAAATTTTTGTGAGGATTCTGAAAAGAACATTAAACATCATGGGATTGCAAAAATATTTTAATTGTTAAGGAGTAAAGTAATCCTTGTAGTTTAGCAACCTGTTTAAATGGGTTTTGGCATGGGACTGAAAAATCCAAAAACATTCCAATACTTCCTTCTCATTAGTAAATGCTCAGGAAGTGATTGAAAATGGCATCACTCATGCCAACTTCCAGTGTATCACTACAAATCAGCAAGAGACCCAATATTGATGTCTTGATCTCTGCAGTTTCTGCAGCTAGCAGACACATACTTACCAGGTGTGAAAAACAGAAATGCAAGCTCTGACACTGACTTCCTTGTCTGAACAACTGTATCCCTGTTTTCTCTACATGTTATAGCAATTTTCTTGTCAGTGCTAGTCCTAGTGAACAGTGATGGAGAGATCTCTGTTTCAGGGATGAAATTTTAGGCACCAGCTGGGTTACTAACACAATGCTAGGGCTCCAGCCCAATACTGATTGTTTTTCTGGTCTGATTTTGCTAAGCTGAACCATAGATGTTAAGAACAAAGCAAGAGAGAAAATACAACAGGATGCCTAATTCACTGCTGACAAACTTTTTCTGTTTTAACTTCTGTAAAATGCAAGTCTCAGAGCAGTTCTGCTCTAGAGTAACAAGTTAGCTTTGCATCTCAAGGCTGCTCTAAGCAATGGCTGTTGTCTCTGAACCACACTTAAACTGTAACTTCTCTACCTTTCTTCCTAAGAAATGACACATAGACTCTGACCTTTAATCATGATTAGCCTTTGCAAAACTGAAATTTAGTTGTTTGAGGAGAGAGAGGTTATGGACTGTAATTCGATAATCTGAAAGTCACTCATCAATAGCCTCTCTGGTGTCCTGTGTATTTTGCCAACAGACTTCTGAAATTAAGTTCCTTAACACAATAAATTTGACCAGTGTACTACGTGGGATGTTGGTGTCATCTTTAATTCTCTTCTGGGTATTTTGAGCTCAAGCAATGTGACATCAGGTAGAACTCTGTGCTGAAGAGTCATGAGTCAGATCCCAAAAACGTAAATGCTTTTACCACTCAGGAGAACTCGGGGGGGGGGGGGGTGGGGGGTGGAAACAAACTTACATTTTCTTTCTCTTTTCAAAGCCTAAGGCATCTTATCCTTGAAAAGAACATTCACATCACACTTTCAAGCTTTACTTTATAACCATGAAGATTAAAAAGTGCCCTCTTTTACCAATGAAAGTTGATGTTCTCCCATAATACCTTTTCCCTTAGCCAAATGCTTGAAAAAACGCCAAATATCTCAGTGTTCTCAGACCAGTCATGTATTGGCAGAAAAACACTTATAAGATGGATAAATGCTGGGCTAAAAACAATGTGATTGGATCTTGAGGATGGCACTGTAACTTTGTAAGCTGAAGGTCTGAAATAGGACGGCTCTCCAGGGTACGGCTGAGAGCTGTGCAGGCACGGCAGTATTACAGATGTGCTTAGATGTGGCTTCAGGTCCCTCGGGAACAGCCATTCCCTGGCATCACAATGTAATGTGTTGGCTTTCAGCTTATGAATATTAAAATCCAGTGACAGCTGTGATGACTCATGTACATTTAACTTCATCCCTTCTTAGATTTTGGTGCAGGTTAATTGGCGCCTATCCCAGTTCAAGGAAGCAGAAATACACATTTCTGAGAAATAATTTTGTAAGACTGCAAAATTGCTGCAGTCCTTCACTCTCCAACCATGGTGAGGTAGCGTGAAGTGAATACAAATAAACACACAACTCCTAATGATGCTGGCTATAAAAAGTGAAGAACAGCACTGACAGGGATTAAATGATTCAGTGTATCTCTAAAAAAACTACCTCATGGTGATTCCTGAAGAGCCATCACCCAAAGGTAAAACATGCTCTGGCCACAGTTGGAGCTGAACTGGCTATAGCTATCTGGCCTTTTTTTGATATACGTCCTGACAGTAGGAAAGAATATGAAAATCAAGGCAAATACAGTTTTTACTAACACAAGAGGATGAACTCAAGCCTGATGCTCTTTGAGATTAATTTTAAGATTTGGGCCTCTATCATCGTGAAAAAAGTTCTGTTGAGTAGAAGAGGCTCTGATTAAATGACATTAATCATTAGCCATATGCACCTTTCTGAAAGCAGAGATGTGCTAATTAACGTATCAAACTGTAAGTCCTCTAGGGAAAACTGCCCCTCTTGGTACACTTTGGAATTATATAATACCACATCCATTATGCTAGGAGTATTATTTATCTGCAGAAGCTGCACAGGACTTCTCTGAGGCTGGTTGCTAAAGACAGGTATTGCAATTCCTATTGTATAGGTGGGTACAAAGCTGAAGCTCAAAGAGTATAAATGAATAGCCTAATATCACTAGTAGCAGAGCAATAACACTGCTTCTAAAATCTTGTTATTAAATTACAGCTCTTAATTTTACTGCTGATAAATAGATAACATGATTAGTTGTGAAACACTTTAAATTGAAGGAAAAGAAAAATATAATTGAAATAATGCATAAGTATTATTCCAATGAGGGCATGGGATGTCCTTCTCCTTTGGTATATAGGAGATGGAAACAAGAACGTACAAACCTTCCTGGCTTGTTCAACCTTGACTAATAAACAGCTGGGTTTCCTTCTCCTTAACTTAGAAATCCATTTTCTCATATAAACGTAGTATGTTTATTGGTTGGGGTTTTTTTGCATATGGCACACATTTGGGTTTTGTGTGTGAAGAAAATGTTTTAGAAGATTGACTACTATAAACAAGAGAATGTATTTAGCTGCTTAAGAGTACACGCATCCAGATCTATTTTGTTCGATCTACACTAAGAACTTGATCTAGTAGACAGAGAATATAAACTCTCCTATTCGTATGGCAAGACTTCTTTAATAAATTATAACAAAGCAATATAGGACAGAACAATAGAATGTGCATCTTCTGTTCAGATTCGGGATAAGGTTTTATTTAGGTTTTCAGAGACTCTCCGGTGACATCTACTGGAGGTAAAAAAATTTAGAAAGCAACATAGGACAAATAAGAAAACCTAATCATTTAATAAAATAACTGAATTATGTTTTCTTCATCTTATTTCAGTACTTGTAACTGAGTTCAAATATTATAAAAAGTGCCCCAAAATTATAAGCTTGACTTCAAATTCATCAGACCTTTAAAGCCAATTTATTTTTAATGAAACCTCTGGGTTTCAAATATTGATGTCTTCAGGAGGTGAAGCTTAAAGGAAAACAGACTTGATCAAATCAAGAGTTAGCAGTATGTGCTCTCCAAGGCAGATAAAATGAGGAAATATTCCTGTATGAAAATGAACCTACAACCACGGGCACCTATTGAGGATCTGCCTATTTCTTTTCATCTCTGACAACAGGAATGTTGCATACAGGTTTTTATTGAATTTTCTTTTCACTGACTTGCTTTCAGAAAAAAATCATGTCACTTATATTCTCAATACACGTTTCAAATGCACACCTAATATCCAATCCCAGTTAAAGTCAATGACATCTTAAAAAAATACAGACTTCTAAAAATATATGCAATTTTGTAAATGAGATTTTTGGGGTTTTTTATCTGTAGCTGACCATTAGTTAAGTTTTTTTTTTTAATTTAAGTGTTTGTAGTAATTCTACATCATAACATGCTTTAAGTAGTATCATACTGCAATTATTACACCTTTTAAAGTATCACACAAAAGATAATTTTGATTGCTTTGTATTTTTCGTTACATGTTTTTCTTGTATATATATAATTTTAAGTTTGCGTGTGTCTGTGTGTGTGTAGTCAAGATTTTCAAATTCAGGAATGCAAATCAAAGCACCTTTTCTGAGTTTGGTGCAGAACCTCCTGAGATTCTTAAAGAAATGTGTCAAAAACCCTCATACTCGATTTGGATTGCACACCACAATGCAGAGCATGAAATGAGCATGAAAAAGAACCAAACAATAAGTCAAGAAACACATGGAATAATTCTGAGTATTCTTTATTGAACATTTAATTATGGAAACACTTCACCAAAATTAATCACTGCACTTCAGGCAAACTACTTGCAGAAGCAGTATGAGCTGTGTAGGAGAACAACAGATGCTGTTTTGTTACACAGCACTGCAGTACAGAAAACCAATCTGAGGAGGAAATTACCATTTATATTTTATTCACCTGAGCAATACACACTCATGCTCACAGGCCTGGGATTTGCATTTTGAGCTTTCTGCCAGAATAAAAACACACCAAACTTTAGTTAGACACCTCCAAAAAATGGTTAACAAATAACCTGTACTTTTTTTTTCCCAACTTAAATTCACCCAATAAAACCTTAAGTTGTTGTTTTCAAGCTTTGTTTTCTTTCTAATGAAAGTTGGATCCCAAAGATTGTCTTCATATTCACTTCAGTAATTAATCAGTCCAATATATACATGTGATTTCCTGTAGTTTATTATAAATTCCCGAAAAAACGTGCAACTATATTGTTCAATGTCGCTACATATGTACAACATTTTTTTTTATTGCCAGGACAAGGTTATTTTGGGGACAGACTACCCTTTTCCACTTGGGGAACTGGAACCTGGAAAATTGATCGATTCAATGGAAGATTTTGACAATAAACTGAAGGTATGATCTTTACATTTGGGGTTTTCTTCCCCTCCTTTTTAAGCCTCTGGTTTTAGACCTGAGATAAAACACTGAAAAAACAGTGTAACACACTGATTTCTACAAAGAGGCCCTTTAGTCTCTTTGCAGCAGTTCATTTTATAACACAAGTAAAAGCATTTGAGTAAAATAGGAATTAAGCACACACAAACATACGTATGTGTTATGTTTTAACAGGATAAACTCAAGGCTGGAAATGCTCTGGAATTTCTGGGTCTTAGCAGAAAACAATTTGAATGATTACAGAGACCAAACTTCGGAAATAACACTGAATCCTTCCATTTGCACGTTCACTTACACAGGTGAAAAACAAGTTTGACAAGTACATTACAGCCTAAACCAAATCCAGAACAAAAGCAAGTGTCCTGGAAACGAGTATGCACAGGTATTTCTGTGTGTTTGAGGATTTAGGTTGTATTTTAAACAATTCTGAAATTCTACCTTTCATGGAAAAAGAAAGATTTCATCTTTTGCAGTTGTAATAAAAATCTCTGAAAGATAATCAATGTTGTGCTGTTAGGACTTGATTCCCAGGAGGAAGAATAGAGAAAATTATGGCTTGCACCCATTACATTTCAGTCTTTGTTATGCCCAATAAACAGAATTTACAAGAATCTCAAACCAGCAGTTTTGTTGATGCCCAGTAAAATGCAACATTTGCCTTTACCCGCAGACTGAGGTGGCTGTATACACACTGCAGCTCAGCCCTCCAAGCACACGCACCAACGCTTTGGAAATGTTGTGATAGGATGGAAAAGGTCTATGTGGGGAATTGTACTTTGCAGCTGCCACCTACACCACTGGCAACTTACTCATCTCACACAATTTGAGCAATGCAGTTGCAGGTGCAGAAATAATGGTATTTGTGTGGGTCATCACTGCCAAAATAAATACTAGTGTTTAGCAACAGTATGGTTTAATGTTCCAGTCCTAAAATTAGTACTTCTTAGAAGTAAGGTTGGCTACTTTAAGTGTTGAAATGTTAATGCTCTGTGTAGTTGGAATCCTGCTAGAGGAATGGAAAGATGGTTTACTTTCTTAGACTATTGATTGAAATGGGTTGTCATGCTTATCCACTGAGTGCACAGGCATTCTCCTCCTGAGAGGATTTTACACTAGTCAGCAAAATACTGATGAGCACTTCCAGTCTCCATTCCCATGGGATCCTTTGCTGGCTATGTGTGCTGTCACCATTCTTGTTTTGTCTTAGAATGCTCCAGGGAAAATAGAATTAGACAGCATTTGGTTTTGTAGCTGTCACCATAACCATCCTTATGCCACAAGCTGAACCCAAAAGGTGCTGAACATCAGCAGTTTATGCTAATACCAGCCTCTGTTGGACTACAAAGAAAGCTTTGTCCTTCAATGTCAAAAAAAAACCCCAAAAACAAACAACCGAAAAACCAAAACAAAATAAAGCAAGTGGTTTGTGTAGGTTAATTATGTTTTTCTAGTGTGCTGGTTTTGGCTGGAGTGGAGTTAATTTTCTCCACAGCAGCTACTAGTACAGAGCTATGTTATGGATTTGTGCTAAAAACACTGTTGATGACACAGGGATGTGTTTGTTACTGCTGAGCAGCGCTTACACAGAGTCAAGGACTTTTCTGCTCCTCACCCCACCCTACCAGCAAGCAGAGTCAGGATGCACAACGAGCTGGGAGGGGACACAGCCAGGACAGCTGACCCCAACTGACCATGGCATATTCCATACCATATAGCATCATGCTCAGCATGTACAGCTGGGAAAGCAGGAGGAAGGTGAAGGACGTTTGGAGTGATGGCGTTTTGTCTTCTCATGTAACAGTTACACATGATGGAGCCCTGCTTTCCTGGGGATGGCTGAACACCTGCGGGCCCATAGGAAGTGGTGAATGAATTCCTTGTTTTCATTTGCTTGTGTGTGCATGGCTTCTGTTTTACCAATTAAAGTGTCTTTGTCTCAACCCATGAGTTTTCTCACTTTTACTCTTCGCATTCTCTCCCCCATCCCACTGGAGGGGATGAGTGAGACGATGTGTGCGGCTTGGCTGCCAGCTGGGGTTAAACCACAACACCTACTCATTGCATTTGGATCTCTTCTACATTGCTTCTCCAAATACAGTCCATAAAAGACTACTAGACATCAGAAGTTGAAGTAGTCAGCAGCTCACAGGCTTAGGCTCTGGAAATACCATGGTTTTCCGGTAAGAAGAGAAGAGGACCTAGATGAAATAGCTTTAACAATAGCTACTGTCCTCATGTAAGAAGAGAAGAGGACCTAAATGAAATAGCTTTAACAATAGCTACTGTCCTCAGATTACAAGATTCCTTTTAACCTTTTTTATTTAAGTATCTACATGCCAGCCCTGAGCTACTGAAATGTACGATTTTCCAAGCAGATTGTTTTAGTTAAATTTCACAGCTGAAGAAAGGCAACTTTGTTCTCATATTCTCTTTCTTCAGCATATCTGATTTTCACACTTGAACAGATGTAAGAGGAAAATACACTGTGATCCCTCCAATACATTTGAACTGGATTCATTAGTCCAATGTTTTATGAATGAAACCATTTAAGTTAGTGAGAATGCAATATTACATCTTTGAGGACCAAGGTCTGGAACTTCTCCAATAGCAAGAACAGTAATTACCTTAGCCTGTGATTGACTGGGTGATTGCAGAGCTCTGCATAGCAATTAATTAATATGCATGCTCTGCATAAATCATATTCATTATGCACTGTCATTAGTTAATGATATTCTACTTACTCTCGATGTATTAAGATTTTTAAGACAGGGATATATATATATAACCTTCCCTACATCTTACTTTTTTTTTGTTAACAAAGGTGATGTAAAATTCTAATTATCGACAATAACATTCTTGATACTCTTCCACCATTTCTTGAAGGAATAAAACAACTTAAGTTGAACGTGCAAACTCCCTCAGTTTTATGCTATAATTTAGACAATGAGGTAGAACAATGCGTTGTAAGATTATTGAAGGCCCAGAAATAGGAAGGCAAAGATCAGCTCCTATTTCCAGCAGAAATCTTCGGAGTTAGATTTCCTCCGCACATTCAAAATCCTAATGATTTACCATTGGGAAGATAAGGACAAACAGAAATCATGTCTGCCTATGCTTCATTATGCACCTGTCTCTTCTATTAGCATTCTGTTGGGCCTAGGTATAACTGCTTGTATGAAAAACGCACCAAACTTGTAAATGAACTAGTTGTAATGTAAATTTAGGTGAACAAGACTGCTGTGGAGTGCTAGTGGCACATGCTAAACCCAAGAGAGATGTCTGGAGCTCTCATTTTGATCTACGATAACCGGAACTTTTATATAAAGACTAAAAGAGGCTGTTTGTCTCAGCCCACCAGTCCTCTCAACGGAAGACTAGCAGTCGAGGCAGACACGACTACAACCCAAGCAACACGGCGGAGCTCGGCCGGGCTGCTCCC